>NC_091359.1:21838508-21920853 GCF_038502225.1 Cherax quadricarinatus | reverse complement strand
CCAAGTTTGGAGGATGAGCAGGTGCATTGTCCATTACTACCAGGCACTTGAGATCCAATTTCTTTTCCAGGAGATACTCCTTCACACTAGGGCCAAACACTTCATTGAACCACTCGACGAAAATTTCGCTCGTGACCTATGCCTTGCTATTAGATTTCCAAAACACACACAATTTACTCTTCATAACATTGTTTTTCCTGAACACTCTGGGATTTTCGGAATGGTACACTAGTAATGGCTTCACTTTGAAATCCCCACTAGCATTAGCACAGAACATTAGCGTCAGCCTGTCTTTCACAGGCTTGTGTTCTGGCATTGCCTTTTCCTCTTGTGTAATGAAGGTCCTCTTTGGCATTTTCTTCCAAAAGAGGCCTGTTTCGTCACAATTGAACACTTGTTCAGGTTTCAGTCCTTCAGCCTCTATGTACTCCTGGAATTCATGCATATATTTTTCAGCCGCCTTGTGGTCTGAACTGGCAGCCTCACCATGCCTTACCACACTGTGTATGCCAATACGGTTCTTAAATCTCTCAAACCAGCCATTGCTGGCCTTAAATTCACTCACTTCACCACTATTTGCAGGCAATTTCTTTACCAAATCTTCATGCAACTGCCTAGCCTTTTCACAAATAAACGAAGTCATAAGAGTATCTCCTGCTAATTGTTTCTCATTTATCCACACCAATAATAACTTCTCAACCTCTTCCAGTACTGGTGATCTCATTTTTGTCAGCATAGTTACTCCCTTTGAAACAACAGCATCCTTTATTTCATTTTTCTTGGCCACTGTGGAACATAAGGTTGTGTAGGGTTTCTTATATGTACATCCTGGACAGTTCGGCCACAGTTGTACCACTTTCATATTGTTCAATGATGGTTTTCTTAAATTCAATCGTATTTCTCACCTTCTTTACCACAGGCTTGGCACTAAGAGCTTTCTTTGGAGCCATGGTAGCTTATTTAGTACTTGCAAGCACTAAAATAAATGGAATATTATGAAATATTTTGCTGGAGCATGTGAGGGGACCTTCGCTCACTGGTAAACAATGCCAGACTGGCTGCCGCCCTGGCTCACGCTGTGGGTACGTGTCCTGGACGAACTACGACTCGCGAGTCAACCTATGAAAAGCGAGTCCATGTTTATACGAAAATACCTCCATGATTGGCGAATTTTACGATTGCCGGGAACTACGAAAAGCGGGGGACCACTGTGTGTGTGTGTGTGTGTGTGTGTATATATATATATATATATAATATATATATATATATATATATATATATATATATATATATATATATATATATATATATATATATATATATATATATAGATATATATATATATATATATATATCAATCAATCAATCAATCAATCAATCAATCACACACCTACCATCTGACTTATGACTGAGTTCGGTTCCGAGAAACCGGTCGTAAGCCGAAATGGTCGTAAGTCAAACTTTACTACTGAATATGAACAAAACATTTTTGTAATGACTTTATTTTATTGTTTTATTTTGGTATTTCATGTTTTACTTTACTTTTTATGCTGTTAGAACTGTATTTTATACTGCAAAGTTTAGGATAAACACTGTGTACAATACAAATGGTTGTTTATTTCCCAGAAATTTGGCATAAAAAACACGGTCGTAAGTCGAGCAGGTCGTAAGTCGGATGGTAGGTGTATATATATATATATGTATACACGTATATATATATATAAATGTAAATTGAAATGGGGTAATACTAATGCTATGTATAAAGTAGTCAGCATATACTGTGTATAAATTTTATTTTTATTATTTCCGGTACATGTTGAAGATTGAGACACTTATGCAACACATGGGAATCTTTATTCAGGAAACGTTTCGCCACACAGTGGCTTCATCAGTCCAATACAAAGCAGAAGGTGTAAGGAGAGGAGGAGTTTGAGGTAATCAGTCCCTCAGCCTGGAGTCAATGTGTTCGGTCCATCAGTCTTGTAGAATGTACAGCATAGGGCCATAGACGTGGCTTATATACTGTAGTCAGGTGAGGCGTAGCAGGAGGAGGCGGGGTCATAGTGGTACCATCCACTAGTCGAAGTAGGTCTTCGTCCAAACTCCTCCTCTCCTTACACCTTCTGCTTTGTATTGGACTGATGAAGCCACTGTGTGGCGAAACGTTTCCTGAATAAAAATTCCCATATGTTGCATAAGTGTCTCAATCTTCAACTTGTCGGTTTTTCAAACCATTCATCACAATTCCGGTACATGTACAGTACAGTGGACCCCCAGATTTCATCTGGTGTGGAAATTGCATAATTTGGATTTCAACCGCTTTTTTCAGAGAAATTTTATCCCTGGTTCTGTACATCCACTCGGAAATCGTCCATACCAGACGTGTCTGCCTGGGCCACTCATATGTTCGTGACTCACTCTTGGGCACATTAAATGTCTTATTTTATGTTAATATAGACATTTTCATTAATCCACCTATGATATTTTCTTCAAAGTTATATAAGAAACACGTTACATAGCATACAGTGGACCCTCGGTTAACGACGTCATCGGATGATGTAAAAATCGGATGACACTTTTTCCGTCAAAATATTGGCTCAGTTAATGACAAAGAACTAGGTTAAAGTTGTTCGCCCCGAACATGTCCGCATGGCCTGAGCGGCCCTGCCACTCTATGTACAGCCAGTATGCCATTGTTTACAAGCCAGTGAGGACGATTCCACTCATACATGCAATACATTTTGTATTATTCCATTGTTTTTTGCGCTTGTAACAGCTAAATAAGCCACCATGGGCCCAGAGAAAGCTTCTAGTGCCAGCCCTGTGGCAAAGAGGGTGAGAAATACTATTGAGCTCAAGAAAGAGATCATTGCAAAATATGAAAGTGGAGTGCATGTCTCCAAGCTGGCCAGGTTGTATAACAAACCCCATACAAGCATCGCTACTATCTTGGCCAAGAAAAAGGCAATCAAGGAAGCTGTTGTTGCAAAAGGTGCAAATGTGCTTACAAAACAGAGATTGCAAATACTTGAAGAGGTGGAGAGACTGTTGTTGGTGTGGATCAATGAGAAAATTATCAGGAGATAGTTTTTCACAGTCAGTTATATGTGAAAAGGCAAGGCAGTTGCATGATGATCTAATTAAGAAAATGCCTGGAACTAGTGCTCATATTGGTGAATTTAAGGCCAGCAGAGGTTGGTTTGAGAGATTTAAGAATCATAGTGGCATACACAGTGTGATAAGGCATGGTGAGGCTGCCAGTTCTGACAAAAAAGCAGCTGAAACATATGTGCAGGAATTTAAGGGGTACATAGAGGCTGAACAATTAAAACCCCAACAAGTGTTCAGTTGTGATGAAACAGGCCTGTTTTGGAAGAAAATGCCAAACAGGACCTACGTTACTCAGGAGGAAAAGGCACTCCCAGGACACAAGCCTATGAAAGACAGGCTAACTCTTATGTTTTGTAGTAATGCTACTGGGGATTGCAAAGTGAAGCCTTTACTCGTGTATCACTCTGAAACTCCCAGCGTGTTCAAGAAAAACAGTGTCGTCAAGCCTAAATTGTGTGTGATGTGGAGGGCAAACAGTAAGGCATGGGTCACTAGGGACATTTTCCTCGATTGGTTCTATGACGTGTTTGGCCCCAGTGTGAAAAAATACTGGAAAATAAATTGCCACTCCAGTGCCTCCTGTTAATGGACAATGCTCCTGCTCATCCTCCAGACTTGGAAGAGCAAATTGTGGGGGAGTTTAGTTTCATCAAAGTTAAATTTTTGCCCCCTAACATCACTTCTCTCCTCCAGCCCATGGACCAGCAGATCATTTCAAATTTAAAAAAAACTGTTCACCAAAGCAGTGTTTCAAAAGTGTTTTGAAGTGACCTCAGACACTGAATTGACCCTAAGAGAGTTCTGGAAAGATCACTTCAGTATCCTCAGTTGTAAAAACCTTATAGGTAAGGCTTGGGAGGGAGTGACTTGCAGGACTTGGAACTCTGCTTGGAGAAAATTGTGGCCAGAATGTGTACAAGAGAGGGTTTTTGAAAGGTTTGGGACTAACCCTGAGGAGCCTATGCCAGTTGTGGAATCTATTGTGGCACTGGGGAAGTCCATGGGGGTTGGAAGTTAGTGGCAAGGATGTGGAAGAGTTGGTGGAGGACGACAATGAAGAGCTAACCACTACAGAGCTGCAAGAGCTTGAGGTGCAACAGCAACAGACCACAGCTCAGGAATTTCCTTCAGAGGAGGGGGAAGAGAGATGGAGGAAGTTGCCTTCTTCAATGATTAACCCTTTGACTGTCGCTGCCGTATATATACGTCTTACGAGGTACCGTGTTTGATGTATTTATTTATTTATTTATTTATTTATTTATTTATTAACAATTTGAGCATACATACAGAGGTACAAAAAAATACAGATAAGAGCAGCATGCCAAAGCCACTTATACTATGCATAGCATTTCGGGCTGGCTTAAAATTAACTAAGCAATGATGAAATCAGTGATAATACATTATTGTAAACAGATAACTATAAAGCACAAATGAGTATTACAAAGACAGGTCATATGGTTGCATGCATTGTTGTACATTCAGTCGTATGGAGTATTCTGTTAGGTAGTGTATTTAAAAAATAATAAAGTTAGATTGGGTTTTAGGTTTAACATTGTATGTATATGTATATATACTGATGTATATGTATATATACATGTACTGATGTATATATACTCATAAATTCTAGCGGCTTCAAATCAAGCAGGAGAAAGCTGGTAGGCCCACATGTGAGAGAATGGGTCTGTGTGGTCAGTGTGCACCATATAAAAAAAATCCTGGAGCACGCAGTGCATGAGAAAAAAAAAACTTCAACTGTTTTTTTTAATTAAAATGCCGACTTTGTGGTCTATTTTCATATAGTATTTATGGTTGTATTCTCGTTTTCTTGGTCTCATTTGATAGAATGGAAAACATGTTATAGAAACAGAGGTGATTTTGATTGATTTTGCTATAAAAAGAACCTAGAAATGGAGCTCAAAGTAGGGGAAATGTTTGATTTTTGCCAATGTTCAAAAGTAAACAAATGATGCCATTGTCCAATAAATGTCCAACTAGCCATTCTAATATGCAGTCATGAATGGGTTTATGTTATTTATACAATTATTACAGTATTGCAGTAGTCTGCATAATAGTAAATCTTCTATTTTTTGTTTGAATAAAAATTCAAAATAGAAAGCAAGAGTAATATCAGAGGGGCTTGGAGACGTGACTGATGAACAAAGAAAATGTTATTTTAGAGCCAGGAATGTCTGCATTGTTCATTCTGGACCTTATTTTGAAATTGTCATATTTTTTAGTTTTCGTGAAATTGGCCAAATTGCAAATTTCTGACCACATTATTAGGTAGTTGAAATCGGTAAATGGGCAGTTTCTTGTACTCAATCGATAGAAAAAATAGAGTTCTAAAGAAATAGCTGAGTTTGGGCGACTGGAACAATGGAATTAGCCGAAAATAGGGCTCAAAGTGGGCGAAATCGCAGATTTGTAAACAGCGCTGAGGTCGCTAACTTCGCGAGAGCATAATTCCGTCAGTTTTCCATCAAATTTCGTTTTTTTGGTGTCATTACAATCGGGAAAAGATTCTCTATCATTTCATAAGAAAAAATATTTTTTTTTTTTTTTTAAATTTTGCGACACCAGGAGACACCTTCAAAATTGTATAAGAAACATGTTACATAGCATATAAACATGCAATGTTTATGTGCTGTGGAGCGGTGGTAGTCAGTGGAGGGAAAACATTACATTTTCTCTGGTCCAGTATTAGAGAAAGCGTGTATGAATCTGCGTTGGACCAGTTACTGCTATTAATACATAATGCTTTTGTTTATAATTCTTTGCATGAATTATTCATTACTTCTCCCTTTGTTTATGATGGCATCTAAAGGTAGTTGTTAGAAACGATTAAACTCAGTGAACGTGGTATGTCGATGGTAATAATATGGCTCTGGGCTACACCTACCGATTACCTACACCGACTTCCTACAAATAAATACTACTCACCTCTCGCCCTACATTAAAACTACAAATATTTTAAGGTAAGTAATGAATGTACTGTTCATGTATTTTACTTTTTATTGTGTTTTTTAATGCCTAGTTCTGTTACTAACTTAATTTATTTTTTGTTAATATTTTTGGGTGTCTGGAACAGATTAATTGTACTTACATTACGGTATTTCTTATGGGAAATATTAGTTTGGTTTTCGCCCATTTCGGATTTCAACCGACGTTTTGGAACAGATTAAGGACGAAAACCGGGGGTCCACTGTACTTCCAATTAGCTATTTAATTTAATTTTTTTGCACATTTTATCCAGTTTAAAACCAGTTACTTTTATTAATTTAAAAAGTTTTCTTCAGTAAAACATATATGTACAGGGTAATTTAATAAATGATTTGTGGTTAATTATACAAGTTATTGATATAACAGCAGATCTAACAGTGTTCTCTCTCTGACAGGGTCCCTTCTTAGGATTGGCCTTCATAAATAATAAATGAGAAATCCAGACTCGCCTAGCTGACCCTACATCGCCTTGGAGCCTCCTATGTGCCAAGGACGATGAGCTCCCAGAAAGAACATCCCACCTAGTCAATCTCCTGACCCTCCAAACATAACCTGTTACACCTACCCTGAAGCCTAACTGGATCTGTCCTCAGACCAGGCCATTCCTGGCCACTGCCACTTCTGAACCCTGGACCAAGCAACGAGAAAGGGGCCTCGTTTATAGTGGATGTTTGCCTTTTCTGTGATTGGATGTTTTGTTGATGCCCTCTTCTTGCTTCTTGAAGTTTATCATTCCATGATGTGCTTGTGGTTCATTCATGGTTTGTAAAATATAGTTAACTAATCTAGTCATATTGCTTTCTGTATGTCAAGTCTAGAGATATATTATTTTTGTAATTTTATTTAGATGTTATGCTGTCCTCTTTAGATTATTATTATTATTATATCATCCACAATGGAGAAGCTGCCTAAAGTTCCCTCTCGATCCAACTCTCCTGTGAAGAGTGCAAGGAAGGGAGACCAAAAAGTCCAGTTCTCTGATGAAACTGACCTAAGGCTACGAGGAAATAAAGTATGTGGTAAGCCACCCGAAGTTCCTCGAGCTCCTCCATATGGCCGAAGTAGTAGTAGACTTAGTGGGAGCAGTAGTATCAGCAGCAGCAGCAGCAGCAGCTGCAGTAGCTCTAGTACTAGCAGAGGAAGTAGTGGAGGAGGTAGCAGTTCTGTTTTAGACCGGCCATCTGGAAGGGTAGTTGACTCTTCAAAATGGACATCTTCACTGGACCGTAAACGATCAGGGTCAGTAAGAAGTAAAACCTCTGACCATCCCCAAAGAAGTGATATTAATCGCAGTCTTTCATTAGACAGAAGAAGAGCTGAAAACACTCGCAGGGAAAGTGCAAGTCCTAACAGTTCAAGTACAGAAAGAAAGAGAAGAGAGTGTGAAAGTAAAGACATTCAAAGTAAAGAGAAGAAAACAAAGACCAGAACCCCAGGGCCATCTCATAGCAGGAGTTTCTCAGGGGAACGCCCAAGGCTTGCAGGCCGGCAGAGGATGGCTCCTCCAACTGTATCTCAAAGCTCAAAGAGTGAGCACCATAAGAAGGAAAATATTTTAGAACAAAAGCTCCCTCTCCAGAATGATGATAAAAACACAGGCAAAGTTAAAAATCGCTTCAGTATGGATTGGGCAGAGAAGATGAAGCGTGCTGGCTCCAGGAGTCCACACAGAAATCATCTAAATGGAGAAGGATCTGGGAGAGAAGACAAAGAAAATGAGAAAATGAGAGATAAAGGAAGAGAATCTAAAGGTTACGATAAGAAGGAAAGAGGAAGATCACTGAAACGAGAGAATAGAAGCAACAAATATTCCTCTAGTGGAAAGCATAGACAGTAAGTTTTGAATATTTGATGAGTTTTAAGTTTTATTAATGTTAAGGAGACAGTGTGTATCAGATCATGCATAATTATTGATATGTAGTTTCAATTAAAGCAGTTTAATGTGAAATAAAGAGTTCATTATAGTACATAAATGAATAACTTTAAAAATAATAGTGCATGATTGCCTATTTCTAGATAGTTATAGGAGCAGAACTCCTGTAGTAATAATAATAATAATAATAATTATAGAGTGGACCCTTGGTACTCAATACGTTCGAGAAGGCTGTTTCGAATGCCGATCTGTTCGAGTACCAAATGAATTTTTCCCAACCAGTTTTCTTTTTTGTTGGCTGTTATCACTAATCTTCTTAGGCCCCATGGTGACTTATTTATACAAAATAACATAAAAAAAAAATGAGAAGAAACACGAAATAGTTTACATCGAAGTTCTGGCAAGTTGTGTTTGTTTGGTCAAGTGCCGAACAAACGGTCGACTACCGAGTGATATTTTTACCGAACAAAGCATTCGAATACCGAAGTGTTCGATTTGGGAGCTGTTCAAGTATCAAGGTTCCACTGTAATAATAATAATATAATTATAACGGATCTTTGGCTTCAGTGAAATCATAATGCATGTGTGTAGGTTCTGTCTTATTAACATTTCTGAGTTCTCTGTGCATTTTTTTATTATTTTCATTTGCAGAAATGAGATACTACTGATATTGAAAATCATTTGGTGCATTGAACAACCTGTAACAGCTCATAATTTTCAGCGATGAAATAATAATTGATGGAGATGTGATGTGGTTGGGCAGCTGCAGCAAGAGGAATGGTTACCTTCTCTTCAACTATGCTAACCTAGATGATCCCCCAAGAGACTCCACTGCTAGGAAATACAACATGACATTTAAATTTTCACAGGTAATGTTTCATTATTTTTTTTTTTTTTTTTTTTTTTTTTTTACATTTTCTATTACAATAAACTGTTTGATTTGACTGTTACAGGAGAGCCATGCTTATACAACAGGTTAAGTTCCATGCTACTGCTGTAAAACAAAAATGGCTGTAAAGTGAAACAAAGCCTTTTTTTCACTTTCAAATGCATATAAAAGCCTGGTAAAATATTTAGTCATGTATTAGGTGAGCAATAGAGCCTAAAAAAATAGGCCTAAAAAATGCAAATACAATACACTCATTACTTACCTTAAAATATTGTCATCTTTAGCTAGTATTGAGTAGTGAATATATTTATTGTAGGAAGTCTGAATAAATGAAGAATGGGTATATTACAGCCCAGGAGTCCAAATGGCCTGTTATCCCTGGTGTAAAGGGAGCAAAATAAACACAGCAGAAAAACTTTTAACTTATATTACCCTTCACCAATTTAGAACAGAAGTATGTACACTATATACACTATGTACATCAATAGGTATTAGTGCACTCCACGGTAAGCAAGGCAGAATAGAAGCCACTAGAGAGCAGACTGTGCTTCAACCAGCTCTAGAATGGGAGTGACAAGGGCAGACAGGAGAGTGGTACCCACGTAACCTCTGCGATTGCTAAAACCATCTTCTCATTGGCTGGAACCTGGGTACTGGTTGAATGACGGGGCCCCATCGTCAACCCTCAGTCACCTGGTTGGGGGAGATAGCCTGTAAATGAGGGTGTGTACATGCGCCAAATAAAGGTTATGTACTCTTTGTATGCCACACCCCCACCCCGAGAAGGCTCAGGATTAGGCTCCCACCTCCCAGTGGTAACCGTGCCGCCATGTCACAAAATAATGGGACCACCTTTCCTCTCAACCATCCAACTCTTGGATAGAGCTCAGCTTTTCTCGTGACAAAAAGCCAAACCCTAAACTCAGATCGAGACAGCAGACAGTAGGGCTAGCTTAGGTCCAAGACACGGGCGGACGGTAGCCCACATCCCCTCACTAAAAAAAAAAACCACACCAGGGGATAAAAAAAAAGAGATTGGAAGGGGTTACCACAAGTAAGCTAACACATCCTAACCTAATATATAATTATTATAAATAATATTGTTAGACTTTAGATAAAGAGTCTGCCAACATATTTTCTTTGCCGGCAATATGTAAAATTCTTAGAGAGTAGGGTTGCAGTCGTAGACTCCATCTCATAAGCCTTGTATTGTGGTTCTTCATGGCTTGGAGATATACTAGAGGATTGTGATCACTATAGACAGTGACCACCTGCGAAGTTTGTCCCACGTATACATCAAAGTGCTCCAAAGCCAGTACCAGCGCGAGGGCTTCTTTTTCAATGGTAGAGTAATCACTCTGATGAGGCTGGAATTTGGTAGAGAAGAAGGCTACAGGCTGCAACTCCTTGGCCCCGTTTTGCAACAGTACTGCCCCAACCCCAGACTCACAAGCATCAACCTGTAATGAGAAAGGCTTGGAGAAGTCTGGAGACAGAAGAATGGGTGCAGTACATAATAATCTTTTTGCTTTGTCAAAGGCATCTTGAGCAACTGAAGTCCAATAAAGGGAGCCTTGTGACTGGTAAGAGAGGTAAGAGGGGTTACAATATCTGAAAAATTCTTACAGAATCTTCTGTAAAATCCTATCATGCCTAGGAAACGTTGAAGAGATTTCCTGTCATGTGGAACTGGATAATCTTTAATGGCAAGAACTTTAGCAAGTTTAGGAGCAACTTTACCACTACCTACTTCATGGCCTAGAAAAGTAACAGTGGCCTGGCCAAAGGAAGACTTAGATAAATTAACAGTTAAATGGAAACTCGGAAAGGTCTCAAAGAGAGACTCAAGTCTAAATAGGTGTTGATCCCAAGTATCAGACACCACAGCAATATCATCCAGGTACGCTGCCGTGCCTTCAAGTCCTTTAACAGCCTGATGGATAAGTTTCTGGAATGAAGAGAGGGAGTTTTTCATTCCGAAGGGGGTAACTGTATATTGATAATGACCTCCTGGAATTACGAAGGCAGAGATTTCCTTCGCCTTATCCGTCAAAGGTACCTGATAGTAACCTTTAAGGAGATCTAACTTGGACACAAAAGGATCCTTACCCACAAAGTCAATTACGTCATCCAGACGAGGAAGAGGGAAAGCATCTGTGATTTTGACCTCATTCACCTTACGGTAGTCTGTACACATACGAAACCCTCCATCAGCTTTTTTAACAAGGATGCACGGTGAAGCCCATGGACTAGATGACTCCTCCACTAACCTATGCTCTAACAGAAATTCTACTTCGTGCTGAAGTAGCCTCTGCTTTTCAGGATTAGCTCTGTAGGGGGAGAGTTTAATAGGTTTAGAGTTTCCCACATCTACATCATGATAACCTAACATACATTTTTTCGGCACATCCGAAAAAATATCAGGGTATGACTGTAGAAGCGCAGTTAAACTTGTTGCTTGAGTTTCAGATAGCCCCACCATTAAAGGGCTAGGGTTCTTGAGGAGGACAGAGTTTGGAAGTTTGACATTAATTTCAGAAATAGAGTGCAAAGAGTCAGAGTCGTCCTCAGAGGAAAAGGACAGAGTCATTACTGGGACTTTATCTGGTGTATGAAAAGATTTTAATTGATTAATGTGGTAAGTTTTAGTTTTTGAGGTCTTATCAATGGGAGCTACCACATAATTTACATCAGATAATCTACTTACAATTTGCATAGGTCCCGTAAATCTAGCTTTCAAGGTGTGGCCAGGTATAGGTTCCTGCACCAACACCTTGTCTCCTGGATGGAAGGAGCGGAATTGTGCATTTCTGTCATACCTCTGTTTCATCTTATTTTGAGCTGCCTTGACTAACTGACATGCCACCTGCAACCTTGAAGACGGGTTGTAGAGTATCGAGCTAACGTCTTCTCCCATCCATCCTTCTTTGAGCACCCGAAGAGGACCTCGTACATTGTGCCCAAAAATCAGCTCAAACGGACTATATCCGGTAGACTCTTGCACCGTTTCTTGTACTGAGAACAGCAACAAAGGTAGTGATTCATCCCAGTCTGTAGGAAAATGCATGCAAAAAGTTCTCATCATGGTTTTTAACGTCTGATGGAATCTTTCCATGGCGCTTTGGGACTGAGGATGATAGGAATTGGATAAGCTGTGGATTATCCCTAACCTAGTTAATGCTTCCCTAAATGCTTTGGCAGTGAAGTTAGTACCTTGATCACTTTGAATAGTTTTAGGAATGCCAAAACAAGAAATAAATCTTGTTAAAGCTTTGAGAATAGCTTTAGTATTAATACTGCGCATGGGAATTGCTTCAGGGTATCTAGTTACTCTATCCATAATGGTAAATAAATACTGATTTCCCAACTTTGACCTAGGTAGTGGACCTACACAATCTATAATTAAATCTGCGAAAGGTTCTCCATCAGCAGGTATAGGTTGAAGAGGTGCAGGTTTAATGGAATGTCCAGGTTTCTCTACTTGCTGACATTCTCGGCAACACCAGATATGGTTCTTCACATCCTTCTTTAATTTTGGCCAATAAAATTCTTTTGTGATTCTATATAATGTTTTAGTAATTCCTAAGTGACCTCCTAATGAAGTATTATGAACTATATTCAATATTTGATGTCTAAACTTTGTTGGAACTACTAACCTGTCTGATAATTGCCGGCCCCCTATTCCTTACCAGTCTCAGTGCAGATCAAATAATAGTTTTTAACTTCATACTTTACCGGATGATCCAAAGAGGATTTACCCATGGCTGCCTGAAAAGCGAAATTTAAAGAAGGGTCCTTTCGTTGTTCCTCCCAGAAGGACAGTCCCTCGGGCATGGAAACATAGACATCTGGCAATCCTGCAACCTTGGAATAGGAAGGCTTGATCTGGGTCTGTTCACTTGATCTACGAGGCTCTGGCCAGTTTTCCTCGTAAAACAAAGTGTCTATTCCGAGATCGGAGTTGTCCAAGGATAGGTCAACATTCTCGCGAGACAACCCTTGGGATGTTGCCCGAGTTATGGCCAACACACGATTGCAATCGTGTCATTACGATTTCTTGAGTCATGTTGACGGCAGTGAAGGGACTTGAGCTAGAGTTCGTCACGGCCACGCTAGCTGGAGATTCGTCTGTAAAAACTTGCATTTGTGGTCACAGAGGTGCCTGTGCTAACTTTCCTATGGTGTAGAAATATACCTAGTTGGATGAATCTTATTGTGGCTAGCTGGTCTAGTGGCTAACGCGACGGGCTGGAGTTTTGAGACTCTATGACCGCGGGTTCAATCCCGGCCGGGGGTATGGTTTAGTAATGGTGAAGCTGGAGGTGCTGTCCTGGGAGACAGTAATGGTGAAGCTGGAGATGCTGTCCTGGGAGACAGTAATGGGGAAGCTGGAGATGCTGTCCTGGGAGACAGTAATGGTGAAGCTGGAGATTTTGTCCAGGTAGTCGGGAATTATACGCAGGAAGGAATACATATAAATGACCTCATAGGGGACAGGAGCCATAGTAGGGAAACAAGTGTAGTCAAAGATAAGATAAAACCAATATTGCAAACTAGAAATACCGCAGGAAATAGCAAACAAGAGGACTCCACTAGCAATAGTGAGGATATATTACCAAAAACAACTGGTGGGAGCTCCATTGTTGGTGCTAGGGAGGATAGAAGTAAGACAGGGAAACATGCACCAACAGGGAATACAGTCACAGAAACCCAAGGCAAACGGAAACCAAGCCTGTGCACATACTATGCACTCGGTATCTGCTGGCATGGGAAATCTGGAAAAACAGATGGGACGTGCAACTATGACCACCCTAGGAAATGCCATGCCCATATGACAACAGGAAAATGCAAACTCCCTTCCTGTAAGCTTTTTCACCCTGAACTGTGTACCTCTTCAGTACAGGAAAGACTGTGCTATAACTTAAATTGCCAGGCATACCATCTAAAGGGGACAAAAAGATACAAAACATCCAGGCCATGGGAAAACCTGGGTAGCCACAGCCACTCAAGAGGGAGAGATTTTTTAGTGCCAGGAAGGAAAAAAAACTGGCAGGAAATGGCAGAAATCGTACACCAAATCCAGTCATTCCTGGAGTGGAACCACAGTCGATGGCCTCCACTCCAAACCAACAGATACAGATACTAATGCCGGAAAAAAAATCCCCCCCCAGTACCAACAATACCACCAGTCCGATAACATTCTTCTTTGCAAATATACAGGGTCTAAAGCCAGCAACAAACAACAAAATACCTTTCATCCGTGGACTGCTTGCAGAGGCAAAGGCAATGTTCGCGGCTTTCACTGAGACCCACATAAAGGATCACTTGGACAACGAAATATGGATCCCAGGTTACAACCTATACAGATGTGACAGAGTGAACAGGCAAAAGGGGGGGGTTGGCCTGTACATTGCAGAGTCACTTGTTTGCACAGAACTGCTAAATGCCTCAAATGATGTAGTGGAAGTTTTAGCAGTAAAGGTCGAGAACCAAAACCTAGTCATTGTGATAGTCTACAAGCCTCCGGATGCAACATCCCAGCAATTCCAGGAACAGCTGTTAAAAATTGACCACTGTCTGGAAAACCTTCCAGCTCCTGCACCCAACATCTTGCTCCTGGGGGATTTCAACTTAAGGCACCTAAAATGGAGGAATATAGCAAATAATATTGTTGCAGTAATAACACCAGGAGGCAGCTCTGATGAAAACTCACACTCACGCAAGCTTTTAAATCTCTGCACAAAATTCAATTTAAACCAGCAAATAATAGAGCCTACTAGACTGGAGAATACACTAGACCTCATCTTCACTAACAATGATGATCTGATAAGAAATATCACCATATCAAAAACAATATACTCAGATCACAACATAATTGAGGTTCAGTCATGTATGCGCGGAGCCCCAGACCGACATAATGAGATTAGTCACGAGGGAGCATTCACCAAATTCAACTTCAATAACAAAAACATAAAGTGGGACCAAGTAAACCAAGTCCTAACCGATATAAGCTGGGAAGATATACTAAGCAACACAGACCCCAACTTATGCCTAGAACAGATTAACTCGGTGGCACTCGATGTATGCACAAGGCTTATTCCTCTAAGAAAAAGGAGGAGTAGATGTAAAACAGAAAGAGACAGGCGCTCCCTTTACAGGCGACGGAAAAGAATAACAGAGCGGCTAAAAGAGGTCAATATATCTGAAATGCGTAGGGAGACACTGGTCAGAGAAATAGAAAGCATCGAACTTAAGCTAAAAGAGTCCTTTAGGAGTCAGGAATCGCGGGAAGAACTAAAAGCCATAAATGAAATCGAAAGAAACCCAAAGTATTTCTTCTCCTATGCCAAATCAAAATCGAGAACAACGTCCAGTATTGGGCCCCTACTTAAACAAGATGGGTCCTACACAGATGACAGCAAGGAAATGAGTGAGCTACTCAAGTCCCAATATGACTCAGTTTTTAGCAAGCCGCTAACCAGACTGAGAGTCGAAGATCAAAATGAATTTTTTATGAGAGAGCCACAAAATTTGATTAACACAAGCCTATCCGATGTTATCCTGACGCCAAATGACTTCGAACAGGCGATAAATGACATGCCCATGCACTCTGCCCCAGGGCCAGACTCATGGAACTCTGTGTTCATCAAGAACTGCAAGAAGCCCCTATCACGAGCCTTTTCCATCCTATGGAGAGGGAGCATGGACACGGGGGTCGTCCCACAGTTACTAAAAACAACAGACATAGCCCCACTCCACAAAGGGGGCAGTAAAGCAACAGCAAAGAACTACAGACCAATAGCACTAACATCCCATATCAAAAAAATCTTTGAAAGGGTCCTAAAAAGCAAGATCACCACCCATCTAGAAACCCATCAGTTACACAACCCAGGGCAACATGGGTTTAGAACAGGTTGCTCCTGTCTGTCTCAACTATTGGACCACTACGACAAGGTCCTAAATGCACTAGAAGACAAAAAGAATGCAGATGTAATATATACAGACTTTGCAAAAGCCTTCGACAAGTGTGACTATGGCGTAATAGCGCACAAAATGCGTGCTAAAGGAATAACAGGAAAAGTCGGTCGATGGATCTATAATTTCCTCACTAACAGAACACAGAGAGTAGTCGTCAACAGAGTAAAGTCCGAGGCAGCTACGGTGAAAAGCTCTGTTCCACAAGGCACAGTACTCGCTCCCATCTTGTTCCTCATCCTTATATCCGACATAGACAAGGATGTCAGCCACAGCACCGTGTCTTCCTTTGCAGATGACACCCGAATCTGCATGACAGTGTCTTCCATTGCAGACACTGCAAAGCTCCAGGCAGACATCAACCAAATCTTTCAGTGGGCTGCAGAAAACAATATGAAGTTCAACGATGAGAAATTTCAATTACTCAGATATGGTAAACATGAGGAAATTAAATCTTCATCAGAGTACAAAACAAATTCTGGCCACAAAATAGAGCGAAACACCAACGTCAAAGACCTGGGAGTGATCATGTCGGAGGATCTCACCTTCAAGGACCATAACATTGTATCAATCGCATCTGCTAGAAAAATGACAGGATGGATAATGAGAACCTTCAAAACTAGGGAGGCCAAGCCCATGATGACACTCTTCAGGTCACTTGTTCTATCTAGGCTGGAATATTGCTGCACACTAACAGCACCTTTCAAGGCAGGTGAAATTGCCGACCTAGAAAATGTACAGAGAACTTTCACGGCGCGCATAACGGAGATAAAACACCTCAATTATTGGGAGCGCTTGAGGTTCCTAAACCTGTATTCCCTGGAACGCAGGAGGGAGAGATACATGATTATATACACCTGGAAAATCCTAGAGGGACTAGTACCGAACTTGCACACGAAAATCACTCGCTACGAAAGCAAAAGACTTGGCAGACGATGCACCATCCCCCCAATGAAAAGCAGGGGTGTCACTAGCACGTTAAGAGACCATACAATAAGTGTCAGGGGCCCGAGACTGTTCAACTGCCTCCCAGCACACATAAGGGGGATTACCAACAGACCCCTGGCAGTCTTCAAGCTGGCACTGGACAAGCACCTAAAGTCAGTTCCGGATCAGCCGGGCTGTGGCTCGTACGTTGGTTTGCGTGCAGCCAGCAGCAACAGCCTGGTTGATCAGGCTCTGATCCACCAGGAGGCCTGGTCACAGACCGGGCCGCGGGGGCGTTGACCCCCGGAACTCTCTCCAGGTAAACTCCAGGTAAACCAGGTGACTTAGTTGGCTGACGTAGATGTTCTCCCTCTGGCTGGCACTTCATTCTCCAAGGTTGATGATCTCTGCTCATGCCAGGCTGTTGAAAAGAGAGATGGAACTGCTCAGACAAGGAGCGGTTAGATTCAAAGGTATCAGCCAACCTGGCTGCCTCCAATGCAGTGGTTAAGTCACGATCCTGCAGAAAGACTCGAACCTCTGGTCCCACAGACTCCAGCAGGTTGTCAATCAGAATAAGCTACACAAGATCATTGAAGGTAGCAACACCACTTGCTTTATACCAGCTGGTAAAAGCTTTGGTCTGTTGTTGCACAAAATCAACCAGGGATTGACCAAGCTGTCGCCTGCCTAATTTAAACAATTTTCTGTACTTAGCTGGGATGCAAGTATATGCTCCCAAAACTGTGGTCTTCACTACTTTATAATCGGAAAATTCAGTGTCATTTAACACTGATGTAAATTCCTGTGCCTTACCAAACAATGCTGTGTGAACCAATGATGCCCAATGCTGTTCCGACCACCTCAAGGCTTGTGCCTGATTTTTGAAAGCTTCGAAAAAATTTTCTGGTTTGGCCTCATTGAAACTGGGAACAAGCTGTACTGCTTTTTGTAAACTAAAGTCATTTACAAGATTCGAAAACTGCCTCCTTTCTTTTTCCCTATCAAATTCTTCTTTGGCAAATGCTCTCTGTTCCCTAGTCTGCTCAAGATTGATTTTTGCCAGCTCAAGTGCCAACGCCGCTGATTCACCTTGAGACAACCCTGCTGCGCTAGACTGACGATTTTGCTCCGTTGATGTATCATCTTCCTTCTGCGAGAACATAGAAGTTTTATTCCTGGTTCCTGTAGAGGGAGGAGTTTGATGCGCCATCTCTTCTTCCCGAAGTTTGTCGGTGATCAGCGAACGCAGTTGTGCAGCTCTGAGAGTGCGTTTATAATCAATGCCAATGGAGCAAGCAACATTGTAGGGATAATTTAGGTAGGTTAAACAAGGTACAGTGGACCCCCGCATAGCGATATTAATCCGTGCAAGAGAGCTCATTGTTATGCGAAATTATCGTTATGCGAATGTATTTTCCCCATAAGAAATAATGGAAATCAAATTAATCCGTGCAAGACACCCAAAAGTATGAAAAAAAAATTTTACCACATGAAATATACATTTTCCTACACACAAAGAGAAGGATACATGCACAATAGTAGAGTAGTACATGCACAGTATATATTGTGCATGTACTACTCTACTAAATGAAGAATAAATGACACTTACCTTTATTGAAGATGCAGCAATGACTGATGAGACACTGTGTCCTGGGAGTGCCTTTTCCTCCTGAGTACTGTAGGTCCTGTTTGGCATTTTCTTCCAGAACAGGCCTTATCACACTGTGTATGCCACTACGATTCTTAAATCTCTCAAACCAACCTTTGCTGGCTTTAAATTCACCAATATGAGCACTAGTTCCAGGCATTTTTCCCTGTTCACCTGGGTGTTAGTCGACTGGTGTGGGTTGCATCCTGGGAGACAAGATTAAGGACCCCAATGGAAATAAGTTAGACAGTCTTCGATGACACTGACTTTTTTGGGTTATCCTGGGTGGCAAATCCTCTGGGGTTAATTGTTTCTTGGTATTCTCAATAAGCCACACCAACAACAGTGCTACAGCAGCAGCAGCTGACAGTGCTACAGCAGCAGCAGACAATGCTACAGCAGCAGTAGACGGTACTACAGCAGCAGCAGCAGCAGCTGACGGTGGTACAACAGCAGCAGCAGCTGACAGTGCTACAGCAGCAGCAGACGATGCTACAGCAGCAGCAGACGATGCTACAGCAGCAGCAGACGATGCTACAGCAGCAGCAGACGGTACTACAGCAGCAGCAGCAGCAGCAGCTGACGGTGGTACAACAGCAGCAGCAGCTGACAGTGCTACAGCAGCAGCAGACGATGCTACAGCAGCAGCAGACGATGCTACAGCAGCAGCAGACGATGCTACAGCAGCAGCAGACGGTACTACAGCAGCAGCAGCAGCTGACGATGGTACAGCAGCAGCAGCTGACGGTGGTACAGCAGCAGCAGCAGCTGACAGTGCAACAGGAGCAGCAGCAGCTGACAGTGCTACAGCAGCAGCAGCAGCTGACAGTGCAGCAGCAGCATCAGCAGCAGCAGCAGCAGCAGCTGACGGTGGTACAGCAGTAGCAGCTGTACCACCAATAGTAGCGATGGTTGATTGGGGTTTATTATACAACCTGGCCAGCTCGGAGACATGCACTCCACTTTCATACTTATCAATGATCTTTGTCTTCATCTCTATAGTAATTCTCACCCTTATTGCTGTAGGGTTGGCACTAGAAGCTTTCTTGGGGCCCGTGGTCACTTATTTTGCAGATAAAATCACCAAAAACACTGTAATAATACTAAATGTTCCGATTGTATGCTTGGATGTTACAGCGGAGGCTGGCTGATAAACAATGCCACCGGCGGAACATGTGAGCGTGGCTCAGGCCGCACATAGACGCGTCTCAGACGAACAGCGTTGAGCGGGTTTTTTAGCGGTATGCGAGGCAAAATCTTTGCGATAAAATGTAGCGGTATGCAGATTTAACGTTATGTAAGGCCAACAGTATGCGGGGGTCCACTGTATATGCTGACACCAGACGTCTGACTCGTCTAGGTGGCATACCACAATGTACAAGTTACATGTATTTTCTATGCACAGTACGATTGCAGAATACGCATATGCTTACAAGGTGGATACGCAATAGCAAAGCTGACTGCAAAATATTCACACCGAACAAGCTAGTAGCGAGCTGTTGAGCGATCATACAATAGCAAGGCTGACCATAGCAAAGCAACTGACACGCAAAGTTTGTAAAGCATTGGCAAAGCTAAATGCAGTGCCAGACAGCAAGCTACACAATGTTCCTGCTTCCAGCTTCACCCTAGGCTCAACCCTTTCTCTAAGTCCAGCTCCAGCTCTCGGACAGGCTACCCATATTACAACCCAGGAGTCCAAATGGCCTGTTATCCTGGGTGTAAAGGGAGCAAAATAAACACAGAAGAACTTTTGACTTATATTATCCTTCACCAATTTAGAACAGAAGTATGTACACTACACTATGCACAGCGATAGGTATTAGTGCACTCCACGGTAAGCAAGGCAGAATAGAAGCCACTAGAGAGCAGACCGTGCTTCAACCAGCTCTAAAATGGGATGACAAGAGCAGACAGGAGAGTGGTACCCACATAACCTCTGCGATTGCCAAAACCATCTTCTCATTGGCTGGAACCTGGGTACTGGTTGAATGACGGGGCCCCATCGTCAACCCTCAGTCACCTGGTTCGCTGGGTGGGGGAGATAGCCTGTAAATGAGGGTGTGTACATGCGCTGAATAAAGGTTACATACTCTTTGCATGCCACAGGGTATAATTGAAAACCCCTCTATTAGTGAAACACTGTAAAGTGAAGCACTGTAAAGCAGGCCCACCTGTATTAGATATTGCCAGTATGTATTGCTTATGGTGAATTACACAGTGTAATGTTTATTGAATGTTTTGTGTTGATTACTGCATAGCTAATGCATCTTTTTTTTTTTTTTCCTTATAAATTTGTGCAATGAAGTAGTAATCTTTGTTTTTCTTTTAGTCGGATTCCAAGCTCATCCGCATGTTGATGGAGGCCCACGGCTTTACTGAAGTAGAGAGCAGTAGTTCTTTCTTCAGCTTGTACTGGGGAAATGCCCACTTCAACCCAAATGAGATTCGACAACTCCAAGACTGGCAAAAGGTCAATCATTTTCCTAGGTAAGAAAGTCAAGTAAACAAAGTATGTACTAATTGTTTAATTATTTTTATTTATTTATTTTTAATCATTATTAATGTTTTGGTTGTTATTTTTTCACAGTATTTATGAGGCTTTGGCAAAAGTTCTTGGCAAAAGCATAATAGATCATATAATCTCCCTATTCCTTAATTGTTGGATAAGGAAGGGTCAGACACTTCATTATTGTGTTCAATTTACTACTGCAAAGGCAGGCGGTGTCCTCCCGCCCTTTAAGTGAGATGCTGGGATAGTGGTGAAGGACTCTTGAATCATGTAATTGAAACTACCCTTTACTTTCATTGATCAAACCTGATTACTTTTCATTCTCCAGGCACTGTAAGATCCATATGGGCTTAGTGTTTCCATTAATATTATAATAATCATAATAATTTTCTTGTAAGTTTCAAATATAAATAGCTAATTGAAAATTTTAAAACTCTTCATTTATTTGTATTCACATGTTTAAAAATATTTTCTTTGTTATATCATGATGCCGTCTATAAATTGTTTTCCTATAATGAGTATGTGTACATGGTAATAATGAAAGAAGAGATACAATATGTACTTGAGCATCTACCAGGCATGTATGGACATGTTAGGTTGGAGTGAGTGGAGATGAGTAGTTTTTAGGGTTTGACATTCTTTTGGAGTACAGCAGACCCTCGGTTATCAGCTGTCCTGGATATCGGTCAATTCGATTTTTGCCCGCTTTTTTGGTTATTGGCAGTTATTTCGGAGATTGGCCGTATTGGACACGTCCACCCATCGCTCTGCCACGTTCGTGAGTCAGTCTGGCTGTCTCTGGGTGAGTGAGAAAGCCTCCGTGCATTCATCCAAACAATTTGCTATAATCCATTGTTTTTTTGGTTATTGATTGAATGCAACTGTGAAATAAGCCACCAAGGGCCCAAAGAAAGTTCCTAGTGAAGTTCCTTTGGTAAAGAAAGTGAGAAACACAATGGAATTTAAGAAAGAAATTGTTGAGAAGTATGAGAGTGGTGTACATGTGCTTGAGCTTGCCAGGATGGAATCTATTGTCTTTGGGGAAGTCCATGGGGTTGGAGGTGAGTGGCGAGGATGTGGAAGAGTTGGTGGAGGACCACAGGGAAGAGCTTCATCTGGAACAGCAACAGACCACAGCTGAGGAAATTGGCTCAGAGGAGGAGGAAGAGAAGGGAGAATGTGCTTTCTTCAGTGATTAAGGACATTTGTGCAAAATGGAGGGAGGTGCAACCTTTTGTTGAAAAATATCACCCTGACCAAGCTCAAACAAGCCATATTTGAAACATGTTCAGTGACAAAACCTTGTCCCACTTCAGGCAAATCTTAGAGATGCCAGAAACAGAGCTCTCTGTGTTAGCATAGTTGCTGATCCCAACTATGCTGACATCTGGACACTTTTTTTGTGTGACATGGGTCTAGTGACCTAACCTGGTCCTAGTGGCAGTAAAAGACAAAGAAGGGACATAACCCCAGAGAGGGCTTTGATACCTGAAATTCTTATGGAAGGGGATTCCCCTTCCAAACAATAATCAGTCCTCCCTTTCTCCTCTTCCCTGTCTTCCATAAGCCAACAAAAGTCTTCAATGAAGGTATGTAAGAGTGATTGAAATGTTCGTTTATTTATTTTATTTAGCTCTCATTGCTTTGTGTTTGTAAGACTATAGTTAATCTTTAAAAAATGTATTTTTTGTTAATATTTATGGGTGTCTGGAATGGATTAATTTTATTCATATTAATTCTTATGGGAAATATTGTTTTGGTTTTCGGCCATTTCAGATTTAGGCTGACCTTCATTAAAACCAGTGATATCAAGGATGCCTGACTGCTAGGCAAGCCGGGTCAACAACAAAGTGTTAGGTTAAAATTCAATTCCATTGATGTAAAAAATGATCTAATAAGTTCCTCCATCAAGAAACGGAGTAATGTGTATATAAATGAGTGCCTAACTAAAAAACGTCAGAACCTATTATACAGACTTCGAAAACTTAAGTGTGATAATGCATCAATAAAACAGTACTTTACTGGTGATGGCATTATTGTGGTAAAATTATCAGACACGGGTCGTAGGTTTGAAATAACAAATGATCAAGAACTAGCATGTTTCCTCTCATTCACTGGTTTGACTGAACCTTGTTAAGCCATATCTCAACACATTATCAACCATGTTCAGTGCTGTAGTTTAGTAGAATTTACCCTTATTCTAATCCATATTTTCATGGCTGTTAGTGAATAACAGTAATTAATTCCCAGCTACTTAAGACACCTAAGGTGCTATTCAAGGTGCTAATCCAGGTACTTAAGTGTTTTATTCTCTGCTTTATTTTATACTTGAAACCATTACTTTTAACTTTGAAATAATCAAGGTGCTAAAGTGTTTTATTTTAATTTTCAGTAGCTCCATTATTTTTTTAGATCTAAATTAACTATCTTAGTTCATAAGTTCATAATTGGTAGTGGTTTAACATCATTACTTTGGTCTTTTTGTTCTTTAATAATTGTAACTGCTATTTCTCCACGTACCCCTTATGAATGTAAGTATCGATCCTGATATCAACCTCTTATTGAACAGCACACATAGTCCAAACAGTAATTGCCATTACTACACTGCTAGTCAGGCTAATACCCTTCTCAGTGTCAGCAAGAACATTACAATCTTCAACTACAATGTTAGATCATTGAGTAAACACTATGATGACCTCATTGCATTACTTAAGTCTCTAAATGCTACTATAACTTTCATTATACTTACTGAAACCTGGCTCAGACTAGATCTGACAGGCATATTTACCATACCTGGTTACACAGCCATACATAACTGTAGGCCCGACCAATCAGGATGATTGTGAAATCAACTAATGTATGGGACGAAAACGGTGAATATATAATAGCTAAATTCACATCAAGAACACTTAAGAAATCTATAGCAGTTGGTACAGTCTACAGATTACCACACTCAAACACTTACACTTTTAGCAATAACCTTAGAAACATGATAATTGAGTCAGAGTTGAATAAACACCATCTGATACTAGCAGGAGATTTCAACATCAACCTTATCCAAACAACCGACCCTCCAGTAGTTGATTTCACAAATGCTATGAACAACAGCTTATTGCTACCCACTATAACAAAGCCAACAAGAATCTCTGATACTAGTGCCTCGTTACTCGACCATATCTGGACCAACATAATATCCCCACTACAAGCAGGTATAATCACGGATAACACCACAGACCACTATCCTACCTTCCTCATAACCAACTTATCTAAACTGCCTCAAGAAACAAGATCTCATTTCACCTGCATGATGAAACATCGATAAACAACCTAAAACTAGCTCTAGGTGCCATTGATTGGCAGAGAGAGCTAGATGACAGTAATAATATCGATAAAGATATAAAAAAAGTTTTACATAAAACCCTAAACCTCTACAACAAACATTGCCCAATCAAAATGAAACAGATCTCAGAAAAGAGGCTAAACAGCCCCTGGTTAACTAGAAGTATCCTCAAATCTATTAATAAAAAACACCAACTTGAAAAGCAGTTCAGATTAGGCTTAATTACTAAAGAATTTACTAAAAGATGCACATCAATACTAACAAAACTGATATGTAAATCAGAGCAAATGTATTATGAAAATAGATTTAGTGAAATGAAAGGTGACATGAAAAGTACCTGGCAAACCCCCTCCAAAATTTTGGGCTCGAGGAAACCGACTGGAAATAGAGAGATAGACTTAACTAAACCAGATGAACCTCACATGCAACCTTTAGACATGGCCAACAAATTTAATGTCTTCTTCTCTAATGTAGGATCAAAGCTAGCAAGTCAAATTCCTAGCTCAAATACACATCCGAGTGAGTACCTCACTGGCAACTATCCAAATAATCTATTCCTAGCTCCAACTAATCCCACTGAAGTCTCACTCATCATTAAATCATTATAAAACAAATCAGGTGATCTAGATAACTTGCCCCCATTCATATATAAAAAAGCTACACCAGAACTGTTGCCCATTATTGCAACAATGTTTAACAAATCTATAATTTCTTCAACCTTCCCATCCATACTCAAGACAGCAAGGGTCACCCCAATCCACAAAGGTGGAGATCCAACTGATTTGAACAATTACAGGCCCATATCAAACTTGCCCTTACTATCCAAAATACTTGAAAAAGTAACACACAAGCTACTTTACCCCTACCTTACATCCAACAACATACTTAACCCTTTGAGGGTTTTGGTCGTACTAGTACGTCTTACGCGTAGGGGTTTTTGACGTACTAGTACGCATAAATTCTAGCGGCCTCAAATCTAGTGGGAGAAAGCTGGTAGGCCTTCATATGAAAGAATGGGTCTATGTGGTCAGTGTGCATAGTATAAAAAAAATCCTGCAGCACACAGTGCATAATGAGAAAAAAACTTTGACCATTTTTTTGGAATAAATCAGCGACTTTGCAGTGTATTTTCGTATGGTATTTATTGTTGTATTCTAGTTTTCTTGGTCTCATTTTATAGAATGGTAGACATATTACAGAAATTGAGATGATTTTGACTGGTTTTACAATGAAAGGTGCCTTGAAATTGAGCTCAAAGTAGCAGAAATGTTCGATTTTTACTGAACTTCAAAAGTAAACAAATCGTGCCGAGCGCGCAATACACGTCAACTGGTGAGTCTAATATTCTTTCACAAGTGCACCAATAATATTTATACCATTTTTTACACTAATGCAGTAGTCTGCATAACAGTAAATCTTATATTTTTTGTGAGAATAAAAATTCAAAGTGGAAAGCAAAAGAATATAAGAGGGGCCTTGAGACGTGACTAATGACTAGAGGAAATGTCATTTTAGTGCCAGGAATGTCTTTCTTGTTTATTCTGGACCCTATTCGGAAATTGGCATCTTTTGAAATTTGTGTGAAATTGGCAAAATTGCTAAATTCTGACCACTGTACTGGATAGTTGAATTTCATAAATGGGTGGTTTCTTGCACCCATTCGATAGAAAAAACGGAGTTCTAGCGAAATATTCATGTTTTTTGTCGACTAGTACAGTGAAATTGGCCGAAAATGGGGCTCAAAGTGGGCAAAATCGCCGATGCGTAAACATCGCCGAGACCGCTAACTTTGCGAGAGCATAATTCCGTAAGTTTTCTATCAAATTTCAAACTTTTGGTGTCTTTATGATCGGGAAAAGATTCTCTATCTTTTCATAAGAGAAAATATTTTTTTTTTTTTTAAATTTGGCCGACCCTGAGAACGAGTTTCGGAGAGGGCCTGTCGACCCTCAAAGGGTTAACTCGTGCCAGTTTGGATTTAGACCAAAAAAAGCACAAATGATGCTATTATACAAATGCTTGACCTTATATACACACTCTCGATAAGAATGAATATCCCATGGGGCTCTTTATCGACCTAAGAAAAGCGTTTGACACAGTTGACCACAATCTCTTGCACCTCAGACTGAATCATTATGGCATAAGAGGACATTCTCTTGACTACCTAAAATCCTATCTTAACGACAGACACCATTATGTACATGCAAATGGAGTCAACTCCGCTATCCAACCTGTAGCTGTAGGAGTACCCCAAGGTAGTGTCCTAGGCCCACTCCTCTTTCTCATCTACATCAATGATCTCCCCAGTGCATCCCAACTCCTTACACCAGTTCTATTCGCAGATGACACTACATATGTCTACTCTCATTCAGACCCAGCTGTGCTTCAAAACATTGTAAACAATGAACTGCTAAAGATATATGATCAACAAACTCACACTCAACATAGACAAAGCTTACTTCATGCTGTTTGGCAACAGAGCCTCAAATATTCAACTCAACATACTGTTATATGGTTCCCTTATATCAAGACACACGGAGGGCAAATTTCTAGGTCTTCTTGACTGTCATCTTAAATTTCAGTCCCATACCCCTCACATAGCCAAGAAAATTTCCAAATCAGTAGGAATCTTTTCCAAGATATGCTACTGTGTACCACAAACAACTCTCCTTAGCCTGTACCACTCTCTAATATATCCTTACCTCACCTATGGTATCTGTGCCTGGGGCTCAACCACAGCCAACCACCTTAGACCCTTAATAATCCAACAAAAAGCTGTTGTGCAGGTGATAACCAGCTCCTGTGCTAGACAGCACACCCCACCACTTTTCAAAAGACTCAACTTGCTAAATATACAAGACATACACTCTTATTATTGTGCCTACTACATATACAGAACTTTAAACTCCACTGTAAACCCTCCCCTAAAACTACTCCTCGACAGTTACAACAGAATGCACAGTCGCAATACAAGGCATAAGGCCCTTTTCAACATCCCTCGAGTAAGACTCTCACTATGCAAGAACGCAATGCTTATAAAAGGCCCAAAGATCTGGAACTCGCTACCGGAACAGGTCAAGGATCCCCAGACAACTTATAAATTTAGGACTCTGCTAAAAAAATCATCTTATCTCACAATATTAACCAAATCAACCAAACATCTACTGACTAGTTTTATCATGTGACCTCCTGGCTTTTAATTCTGCCATTCCATAAAATATTGCCACCTGCACCATTCCTTGTAAATTCGATTTTGTACTAGTATACATAAGATTTATTAAGTCCAAATAAGATTGTAAAACAGCTAACCGCTATTCTATGTTTAGTTTTAAGTAATAATTACTATGTACTATTATCTTATCTAGTTTTAATTAGTTACTATGTATTAGGATTAGTTTGCCTGAAATGCCTCAGCATGATAGTGGCTATCTTTGTACTTAGCAAATCAAAACTGTAATTACACATTGTAACCTTTACAAAGAAATAAAATTATTATTATTATTATTATTAATGGATTATGGCAGATAACTGAGGGTCCACTGTATAGGCAGGTAAACAGTTATGAAAGGATTCAGGAAAACCAGTTAGCCAGCTTGAGTCTTGGAGGTGGGACATACATTGCCTGTATTCTGAAGGAGGGATGGGGATGTTACAGCTCAGAGAGTCATTTGAATTGTAATGGCTGTGCCCTTCTGGCAAGATGACTATTGAATGAATTTTTTTTTTTTTTTTTTTTTTTTTTTTTTACCATACCTTGTTGGAAGACGGTTGATTTTTTTTTAAACTGGCTGTCTCCCACCAAGGCAGGGTGACCCATAAAAAGAGAAAAATAGTTTTTCTTTTTTACATTTACCTGAGATGCTGCAGTAGTTGGATGCATCTTTAAACTCGTCTAATAAATAGAAGTTAATCTCAACAGGTGTATTAAAAAGTGATGGTAAACATTATTATTCTATAGACCACCTTGCTACTGATAACGTATTTGAAATAGTAGTCACATGTGTATGTGGGGTTTTATTATACTGTAACAATTCTGGGCTATTGTTAACCTTTATGTAATAAAAATTAATTCAAAATATTCTTCTAGGTCTTCAGAGCTAACAAGAAAAGATCGCTTATACATGAACATCAAACGAATGCAAAGGCAATTTGGTGTCAAGCTCTTCGATTTTATTCCTACCAGCTTTATTCTCCCTACAGAATATAGGGATTTCTGTGATACTCACTTACGTGAACGTGGAACTTGGATTGTTAAGCCAGTGGCCTCGTCACAGGGCAAGGGAATATACTTGGTCAGTCAAGTAAGTTTTTTTTCGTTATGTACTGTACAGTATTGTATATAATCACCACTTTTATTTTAGATTTCCCCAGAATATATTATATTTTTAAAGATTATCTTTTTTGCTATTTATTAATGTTATTCATGAATAGTTAAATGTTGAGATTATAGTGTGGATAGTTCCTGTGCAGTAAGTTACTAAATGCTGTAAAGAGTTTTTATGAGGATGGCAAAGCTCAGGTTAGGGTGTGTAGGAGAGAGGGAGATTACTTCCCAGTAAAAGTAGGTCTTAGACAGGGATGTGTAATGTCACCATGGTTGTTTAACATATTTACAGATGGGGTTGTGAAAGAAGTAAATGCTAGGGTGTTGAGGAGAGGGGTGGGATTAAATTATGGGGAATCAAATACAAAATGGGAGTTGACACAGTTACTTTTTGTTGATGATACTGTGCTTATGGGAGATTCTCAAGAAAAGTTGCAAAGGTTAGTGGACGAGTTTGGGAGGGTGTGTAAAGTTAGAAAGTTGGAAGTGAACATAGATAAGAGTAAGGTGATGAGGGTATCAAACGATTTAGATAAAGAAAAACTGGATATCACATTTGAGAGAGGGAGCATGGAAGAAGTGAATGTTTTCAGATATTTGGGAGTTGATGTGTCAGTGGATGGGTTTATGAAAGATAGGTTAATCATAGAATTGATGAAGGAAAAAAGGTGGGTGGTGCATTGAGGTATTTGTGGAGACAAAAAGCATTATACATGGAGGCAAAGAAGGGAATGTACAAAAGTATAGTGGTACCAACACTCTTATATGGGTGTGAAGCTTGGGTTGTAAATGATGTGGCGAGGAGGCAGCTGGAGGCAGTGGAGATGTCCTGTCTAAGGGCAATGTGTGGTGTAAATATTATGCAGAGAATTCGGAGTGTGGAAATTAGGAGTAGGTGTGGAGTTAATAAGAGTATTAATTAGAGTGCTGAAGAGGGGTTGTTAAGGGTGCTTGGTCATTTAGAGAGAATGGACCAAAGTAGAATGACTCGGAGAGTGTATAAATCTGTAGGGGAAGGAAGGCGGGGTAGGGGTCATCTCTGAAAAGGTTGGAGGGAGGGGGTAAAGGAGGTTTCGTGGGCGAGGGGCTTGGACTTCTAGGAAGCGTGTATGAGCATGTTAGATAGGAGTGAATGGAGATGGATGGTTTTTGGGACCTGACAAGCTGTTGGAGTGTGAGCAGGGTAATATTTAGTGAAAGGGTTCCGGGAAACCGGTTATTTTAATATATAGCCTGACTTGAGTACTGGAAATGTAAAGTACAGTGCCTGCACTTTAAAGAAGGGGTTTGGGATATTGGCAGTTTGGAGGGATGTGCTATATATCTTTATATATGCTTCTAAACTGTTGTATCTGGGTGCCTCTGCAAAGACAGTGATTATGTACGAGTGAGGTGAAAGTGTTGAATGATTATGAAAGTACTTTCTTTTTGGGGATTTTCTTTCTTTTTGGGCCACACTGCCTCAGTGGGAGACAGCCGACTTGTTGAGAAAAAAAAAATTCCTGTGCTATGTTTATGTATTGGTTTTGGTTTCCTTAGCATTATTAATTCTGTTCGATGTTTGATCTTCTTTCAACAGACCGGCTGTATCCCACCGAACCAGGGTGGCCCAAAAAGAAAAACGAAGGTTTTTCTTTTTAACTTTGGTAATAAATATAGGAGAAGGGGTTACTAGCCTCTTGCTCCCAGCATTTTAGTCGCCTCTTATGACACACATGGCTTACAGAGGAAGAATTCTTTTGCACCTCCCCATGGAGATAAGAGGAAATAAAGAAGAACAAGAACTATTTAGAAAAGTGAGGAAAATCTGGGTGGGTGTGTGTGTGTGTATATATATATGTATAAGCATGCACATGCATGTGTAGCGTGACTCAAGTGTAAGTAGAAGTAGCAAGATATACCTGTTATCCCACGTGTAAATTTCTTTTTAGTATTTTATTATTACTCTGGGGAAGTGGAGAAGAATCCTCCCTCCCTAAGCCATGCGTGTCGTAAGAGGCGATTAAAATGCCAAGAGCAAGGGGATAGTAACCTCTTCTCCTGCATAAATTACTAAATGTACAAAGAAGAAAAACTTTTGTTTCTTCTTTTTTTGGGTCACCCTGCCTTGGTGGAAAATGATCGGAGTGTTAAAAAAAATTATTGGTATTTTCTGACTGCTTAATTAATTGCATATTGTAATAGGTGGATCAGGTTCCAGCAGACGAGACTTCCTTGTTGTGCCGCTACATTGAATCGCCCCTGCTTGTGGATGGGTACAAGTGTGATCTCAGGTTATATGTTGGTGTGACATCCCTGGATCCACTTGTAGTATATCTCTATGAGGAAGGCTTGGTGCGTCTGGCAACCGTCAAATATCAACATGGCAAGAATTTGTGGAACCCATGCATTCACCTCACTAATTACTCGGTCAACAAATTCCATTCAAATTATGTTCAGTAAGTATAAATTGTAACTGTTTTGGCATTAAAGATTAGTTTTTGGATGATTTTTAGAAATTTGTTTCTGTATTGAGACAAATAGTCAAATATTATTTAGTAGTAATTTTTTATACTTATGATTTCATATGATAAATCCCTGTTTGAAATATTTCAAAACTGTTTTGGAATTAAAAGTTGATAGTTTTCCCAAGATGTACAGTGCCAAGTGTCTTGGAACGTACAGTACAACCTTGAAATGTTTAACACATTTATTGTGTATCCTTCTTATCTTAGACTATCCATATGGCTCAGGTTGAAAATTTCCTTTATTGTACATCATCCCATTGAGTCTTAACCTGAAAAATCAGACATCTTTAAGATGTAAACATGTGACATTTTATCACATACTTGAATTTTTTTTCCCACATCCTCGCTGTCTCCTACTAAGGGAGGATGACCCAAAAAGAAACACTTTCCTGATCATTCATACTATGATTGTCTTGCCAGAGGTCCTTAGGTACCAGAGTTTAGATGTCCCTCCAAACAGCAAATATCTCAAACTCCTCCTTTAGGGTACAGGCACTGTACCTCCCACCTCCCTCGTGGTGCACATCAGCCATTATCAATACTGATTTTTAAAGTTAGTCTTAATGGGAGCTTGATGTACAATAAATATTTTTGAGGATGATTGAATTTAATACTGTACAGTATAGTGTTTTATGCCATGATGCTCTTGCTCCTTATTTCCTAGGAAGTTGGAATTGAGGTAAGGTTAGTAGAACTCTTGTGAAATTGTATGAAACATTGGTAATCAGTTAATATCAAATACCTTGTTGATTGTCAATATTAATTTAAGTTATCCTTTCTCTTTTCAATACTAAAAGAAATGAAGATCCAGAGGTGGACGACCAAGGAAACAAATGGTCTCTGAGTGCTTTTCTACGGCACTTGAAGAGTCAAGGAATTGATACTGGTGCTCTGATGCGGTCTATTGAAGATGTAATCATCAAATCTTTGCTTGCTGCATCCTATCAGATGAATACTGCAACCAACATGTTTGTTCCACACACTCGCAACTGCTTTGGTGAGTAATTAGTATCTACTGAGTGGACTATATAAAGTCTGACCTAAAAATTCTTGGACATCATTTAAATATTCAAGAACTTATTTAGCATTGGCATTAAATTCCCTTTTAAACACAGCCATTCTGAATTCATATACAGTATATACTTGTCCCTGCAGTTATACCACAGACATACAATGTTCATAAATATTCTGTCAATAAGCACTATGGCAATTCTTTTGATAGCTGAATTCCAATGAAAACCTCAATAGGTACTTTTGTTTCAGTTTACCTAAGCTTAAACTGGTACTTTTTGTAAAGAAAAGTCATATGTTCTTCATCATATAAGTTGCTCAATAGCTAAAGGAGTGGAGATAGTATTGTACCTTGCTTTTCCTTTGACTCTCAATTTGAATGTTATATAACTGATAAAGGAGAAACCAGATTTTTTTCATTTAGTTCATATTCTTACATGTATACTTATTTCCATATAGATGTGTAAATACTTATTTCCATATAGATGTGTAAATACTTATTTCCATATAGATGTGTAAATACTTATTTCCATATAGATGTGTAAATACTTATTTCCATATAGATGTGTAAATACTTATTTCCATATAGATGTGTAAATACTTATTTCCATATAGATGTGTAAATACTTATTTCCATATAGATGTGTAAATACTTATTTCCATATAGATGTGTAAATACTTATTTCCATATAGATGTGTAAATACTTATTTCCATATAGATGTGTAAATACTTATTTCCATATAGATGTGTAAATACTTATTTCCATATAGATGTGTAAATACTTATTTCCATATAGATGTGTAAATACTTATTTCCATATAGATGTGTAAATTTCCAAGGGATTTAAAATTGATTAAAAAATGCAGGCTTAATATAGATGAAAAAGTCAGGAAAAAGATGGAAATAACTAGAAGAGAGTTGATATGTATAGTAATTCACAAAATAAATTTGTTAATATTATTTTCATTCATGACTTGTGCATTCTTCATAAAATCCAGGTCCTGTGTATCTCCTGAGACACTTGTGCTGTGTTTGAAACTATCTATCCTTTATTTCAGAGTTATATGGGTTTGACATTTTAATTGACAGTCAGTTAAAACCCTGGGTGCTGGAAGTCAATTTATCTCCATCCCTCAACATTGACCAGCCTCTGGACTTGAAAATCAAGTCGGCCATGCTTGCTGACCTTTTCTCTTTAGTTGGCATCCAAGTGATGAATCCCTATACTGCCAAAATGTCTTCACGTCCTTCTGTTTTCCGTAAATTGCCATTTCTAGTAAGTACAGTAATGGTCGTCTTTGTTTAAGTCAATCATTCAAAGCTTTATTTTCTTTTTTTTTTATACAGGGTGTTAATGTTGCAGTTTTATAACTGTAGTGTAAGCGCACCTCTGGCAAGACAGTGATGGAGTGAATGATGATGAAAGTTTTTCTCTTTCGGGCCACCCTGCCTTAGTGGGAGACGGCCGATGTGTTAATAAATAAATAAAATAGTGTTTATTATCTTGTAAACGTTGACACTGCCATAAGCTTCAGTGTCTGTATGGATGCACTTATTGGTTTTAGTTAAATATTGAAATTATACTGCTTTTTCTCTAGATAATAGTCACACTACAAATACCTACTAATATCTTAAAATTATCAGAAATAGTTTTTCTTTTCTTTTTAAGGTCTTTCTTATAGTTTATATTACTCTGCATGTTCACTGTAATGTTGTGTGTTTTAATGGTAGAGTTCAAAGGATGAGCTGATACGGTGGAGTGAAACGTACAAGTGTCCTGGGCCAGAGCAGGTAGCACAGTCACTGGGTCAGTGGACCAGTGACACAGTGAGTGGCTTCAAGTTAGCAGCATCAGTAATGGTCGATCAGCTGAAGACTGTAAATACTCGTTCACTATTGGTTTTTACTATTATTCAGCTGTTTGTAAGAATTATAACCGGTGATACGTACTGAAGCCGGATTAGTGTATCGCAGTTTAGATTACTGATCCAAATAGCCATGGAATCAGAGGATCCTTATTCAGTTTACTTTGTGAGATGTGTTTTTTTTCATCAACATTGTGCATTACCTCTTATATTGCATTTGATTTATTTGTACAGTATTTGAATTTGTAAAAAAAAAAAAAAAAAGTGAAGGGATTCAGGAAAACTGGTTACCAAGACTTGAATCCTTGAGGTGGTGAGTACAGTGCTTGTATTTTAAATGTGACATTTAGGATATTTCCTGATTAGAGTGACATCTAAACTGTTGTATCTGATTGCCTCTGGCAAGACAGTGGTAGAGGGAATGATGGTACAAGTGTTTCTTTTTTGGGTCACCCTCCCTAGCTGGGAGAAGGCTAGTGTTAAAAAAAAAAAACATAAAAAAATTGGTTTGGCATCTTCTCAAAGATGAATCTGAAATTATAATTTGAGATTGTAGTCTGTATAGTATTTTATCAAATTGACTGCCAAAATGGAAACCTTTTTCCATTCTATTATAGTGTCATTTTATAAACTTGTTGGTTATACAACATCTTTCCCATAAAATTTCTTCATTAAAACGGAAGTGTGTAATATTATAGGGAAATATGAGATATTTAAAGAGGAAGAGAAAAATGAGATACTATTCTTGTAAATATAAATAGAAGAGAAATGAGAGCACAGGTGTAAAATGTTGGGGACACAGTAAAGTTTTGTTTCACAAACATAAGGGAAAAGATGAAAGTTTTCAGTTGTTCTGTACATACAGAAGCGGCATGAATAGAAAACGAAAATTTAAGAAAATATATGGCCGGTATGTTAATACAAGAAACTAATGGAGCCTATAGTATATATGGTGAGATTCAGTCTTTAGAAACCAGGTTGTACAATCCACATAATTTGTTCAGTGGTGAAACATGATAGCTCAGATATAAGAAGGGAAGAGGAATATTTGAAAAATACTTGTGGACTGGATATAGTGAGGAATAAATAAATTCAGAGATACTGCATAGCCAGAGGAACTGATTCAGAATAAAATTGATGTACAGAGGATGACTATAAGGTTGAATTTGAAGGGAGTGAAAACATAAATCAGTAAAAAAAAGAATAGATATAGTATATATAATTACACAATGGGTTGCATTCTCTTAGTGGCTTCATTTGACATAAGCCAGTTTTCTATTAAAATAGTATACATATTTTCTTTATTAATGTTTGCAAGAAACTTAACTACGTATATTCCTTTCAAAATTTTGCATCCTCGTTTCTTTTTTTTTAATTGCCACTTGTCGTTTAAAATTGTCTTACAGTATTTCTTTGTTTTCATTATAGTGCATGATGCCACTGGAGCAGGAGACGAATGTCTTCCAGTAATCATTAGTACAGGTTTCCCCCAACATTCGCGTTTTCAACTTTTGCGGGCTTCACACATTTGCGAATTCCCAACCGCCAAATTCCCAACTGCCAAATTCCCAGCCACCAAATTCCTAGCTGCCAAATCATATTTAAGTTTCCCACCACCTGCGAGTCCATACTACCCTCCCTCCGACCCCTGCAACTGGCAGCCAGCCCTCCCACCACTGTGTGGTGAGTGTTTTGTTTGTTCATTATTTGCTATTAAACTACAGTATAAATAATGTAAACCCATTCATGACTGCATATTGGAATGGCTATTTGAACAGGTATTGGACGGTGGCATCATGTGTTGACTGTTGAACACAGCAAAGAATCAAACATTTCTGCTACTGATAATAATAATAATAATAATAATAATAATAATAATAATAATAAATACGATAGAATTGAAGGAAATTGTACAAAAATACAAGGGAGTGGTAGACACATTGTCAGTGTGGCTTTGTTTATGCTGGAGTGAGCATTAGTCTTCATGCTCTTCCAAACATTTCACAATAATTCACTGTGTTTGGTGCTTGTAGATGGAGTGTGACTGGAGTGGTAGAGGCAGTGGTAGAGGCAGTGGTAGAGGCAGTGGTAGAGGCAGTGGTAGAGGCAGTGGTAGAGGCAGTGGTAGAGGCAGTGGTAGAGGCAGTGGTAGAGGCAGTGGTAGAGGCAGTGGTAGAGGCAGGGGTAGAGGCAGGGGTAGAGGCAGGGGTAGAGGCAGGGGTAGAGGCAGGGGTAGAGGCAGGGGTAGAGGCAGGGGTAGAGGCAGGGGTAGAGGCAGGGGTAGAGGCAGGGATAGAGGCAGGGGTAGAGGCAGGGGTAGAGGCAGGGGTAGAGGCAGGGGTAGAGGCAGGGGTTGAGGCAGGGGTTGAGGCAGGGGTTGAGGCAGGGGTTGAGGCAGGGGTTGAGGCAGCGGTTGAGGCAGCGGTTGAGGCAGCGGGCGAGGCAGCGGGCGAGGCAGCGGGCGAGGCAGCGGGCGAGGCAGCGGGCGAGGCAGCGGGCGAGGCAGCGGGCGAGGCAGCGGGCGAGGCAGCAGTTGAGGCAGTGGTATTTAATAACATACATGGAGAAGAGAGAAGTGTAGAGGAGAGAGAGAGATTTTGGGAAATGTTGAGTGAATGCGTGGGGAGTTTTGAATCAAGTGTGAGAGTAATGGTGGGTGGGGATTTCAATGCTAAAGTGGGTAAAAATGTTATGGAGGGAGTAGTAGGTAAATTTGGGGTGCCAGGGGTAAATGTAAATGGGGAGCCTTTAATTGAGCTATGTATAGAAAGAGATTTGTTAATAAGTAATACATATTTTATGAAAAAGAGGATAAATAAATATACAAGGTATGATGTAGCACGTAATGAAAGTAGTTTATTAGATTATGTATTGGTGGATAAAAGGTTGATGGGTAGGCTCCAGGATATACATGTTTATAGAGGGGCAACTGATATATCGGATCATTATTTAGTTGTAGCTACAGTTAGAGTAAGAGGTAGATGGGAAAAGAGGAAGGTGGCAACAACAAGTAAGAGGGAGGTGAAAGTGTATAAACTAAGGGAGGAGGAAGTTCGGGTGAGATATAAGCGACTATTGACAGAAAGGTGGGCTAGTGTAAAGATGAGTAGTGGGGGGGTTGAAGAGGGTTGGAATAGTTTTAAAAATGCAGTATTAGAATGTGGGGCAGAAGTTTGTGGTTATAGGAGGGTGGGGGCAGGAGGAAAGAGGAGTGATTGGTGGAATGATGAAGTAAAGGGTGTGATAAAAGAGAAAAAGGTAGCTTATGAGAGGTTTTTACAAAGCAGAAGTGTTATAAGAAGAGCAGAGTATATGGAGAGTAAAAGAAAGGTAAAGAGAGTGGTGAGAGAGTGCAAAAGGAGAGCAGATGATAGAGTGGGAGAGGCACTGTCAAGAAATTTTAATGAAAATAAGAAAAAATTTTGGAGTGAGTTAAACAAGTTAAGAAAGCCTAGGGAAAGTATGGATTTGTCAATTAAAAACAGAGTAGGGGAGTTAGTAGATGGGGAGATGGAGGTATTAGGTAGATGGCGAGAATATTTTGAGGAACTTTTAAATGTTAAGGAAGAAACAGAGGCAGTAATTTCATGCACTGGTCAGGGAGGTATACCATCTTTTAGGAGTGAAGAAGAGCAGAATGTAAGTGTGGGGGAGGTACGTGAGGCATTACGTAAAATGAAAGAAGGTAAAGCAGCTGGAACTGATGGGATCATGACAGAAGTATTAAAAGCAGGGGGGGATATAGTGTTGGAGTGGTTGGTACTTTTGTTTAATAAATGTATGAAAGAGGGGAAGGTTCCTAGGGATTGGCGGAGAGCATGTATAGTCCCTTTATATAAAGGGAAAGGGGACAAAAGAGACTGTAAAAATTATAGAGGAATAAGTTTACTGAGTATACCAGGAAAAGTGTACGGTAGGGTTATAATTGAAAGAATTAGAGGTAAGACAGAATGTAGGATTGCGGATGAGCAAGGAGGTTTCAGAGTGGGTAGGGGATGTGTAGATCAAGTGTTTACATTGAAGCATATATGTGAACAGTATTTAGATAAAGGTAGGGAAGTTTTTATTGCATTTATGGATTTAGAAAAGGCATATGATAGAGTGGATAGAGGAGCAATGTGGCAGATGTTGCAAGTATATGGAATAGGTGGTAAGTTATTAAATGCTGTAAAGAGTTTTTATGAGGATAGTGAGGCTCAGGTTAGGGTGTGTAGAAGAGAGGGAGACTACTTCCCGGTAAAAGTAGGTCTTAGACAGGGATGTGTAATGTCACCATGGTTGTTTAATATATTTATAGATGGGGTTGTAAAGGAAGTAAATGCTAGGGTGTCCGGGAGAGGGGTGGGATTAAATTTTGGGGAATCAAATTCAAAATGGGAATTGACACAGTTACTTTTTGCTGATGATACTGTGCTTATGGGAGATTCTAAAGAAAAATTGCAAAGGTTAGTGGATGAGTTTGGGAATGTGTGTAAAGGTAGAAAGTTGAAAGTGAACATAGAAAAGAGTAAGGTGATGAGGGTGTCAAATGATTTAGATAAAGAAAAATTGGATATCAAATTGGGGAGGAGGAGTATGGAAGAAGTGAATGTTTTCAGATACTTGGGAGTTGAAGTGTCGGCGGAAGGATTTATGAAGGATGAGGTTAATCATAGAATTGATGAGGGAAAAAAGGTGAGTGGTGCGTTGAGGTATATGTGGAGTCAAAAAACGTTATCTATGGAGGCAAAGAAGGGAATGTATGAAAGTATAGTAGTACCAACACTCTTATATGGGTGTGAAGCTTGGATTGTGAATGCAGCAGTGAGGAGGCAGTTGGAGACAGTGGAGATGTCCTGTTTAAGGGCAACGTGTGGTGTAAATATTATGCAGAAAATTCGGAGTGTGGAAATTAGGAAAAGGTGTGGAGTTAATAAAAGTATTAGTCAGAGGGCAGAAGAGGGGTTGTTGAGGTGGTTTGGTCATTTAGAGAGAATGGATCAAAGTAGAATGACATGGAAAGCATATAAATCTATAATGGAAGGAAGGCGGGGTAGGGGTCGTCCTCAAAAGGGTTGGAGAGAGGGGGTAAAGGAGGTTTTGTGGGCAAGGGGCTTGGACTTCCAGCAAGCGTGCGTGAGCGTGTTAGATAGGAGTGAATGGAGACGAATGGTACTTGGGACCTGACGATCTGTTGGAGTGTGAGCAGGGTAATATTTAGTGAAGGGATTCAGGGAAACCGGTTATTTTCATATAGTCGGACTTGAGTCCTGGAAATGGGAAGTACAATGCCTGCACTTTAACCCTTTGACTGTTTCAGGCCCCTTTCTGAAACTGTCATTCTATGTCGCTCAATTTTTGAAAAAAAATAAATTATTTTTCTTATGAAATGATAGAGAATCTTTTCCCGATGGTAATGACACCAAAAGTTCGAAATTTGGTCGAAAACTCATGGAATTATGCTTCCGCGAAGTTAGCGGTCTCGGCGACATATGCGTATCGGCAATTTCGCCGACTTTGAGCCCTATTTTCAGCCAATTCCATTGCTCCAGTTGACCAAACTCATAGCTATTTCTTTAGCTGAGTACAAGAAACCTCCCATTTACTAATTTGGACTACCCAATATGGTGGTCAGAAATTGGCAATTTGGCCAATTTCACGCAAACTAAAAAAGATGCCAATTTCAAAATAGGGTCCAGAATAAACAAGGTAGACATTCGTGGCACTAAAATAACATATGCTCTGTTCATTAGTCACATCTCTAGGCCCTTCTTATATTATTATTGCTTTCTATTTTGATTTTTTATTCATACAAAAAAATACAAAATTTACTGTTATGCAGACTACTGCATTATTGTAAAAATGGTATAAATAATATCAGTGCACTAGTGAAAGAATATTAGACTCCCCAGTTGACGTGTATTGGACGTGTGGTGCGATTTATTTACTCCTGAACATTGGTAAAAATCGAACATTTCTGCTACTTTGAGCTCAGTTTCAAGGTCGTTTTCATCGTCAAATAATGAAAATCATCTCTATTTCTGTAATATGTTTTCCATTTTATCACCTAAGACCATGAAAACGCGAATACAATGATAAATACTATACGAAAATACACCTCAAAGTCGGCGTTTTATTCCAAAAAAACGATCGGAGTTTTTTTTTTTCTCATTACTCAATGTGTGCTGCAGGATTTTTTTTATGTGGTGCACACTGACCACACAGACCCATTCTCTCACATGTGGGCCTACCAGCTTTCTCCCGCTTGATTTGAAGCCGCTAGAATTATTGAGTATATATACGTCAGAAACATTGGCTCGTAAGACGTATTTATACATCGAAAACAGTCAAAGGGTTAAAGGAGGGGTTTAGGATATTGGCAGTTTGGAGGGATATGTTGTGTATCTTTATATATGTATGGTTCTAAACTGTTGTATTCTGAGCACCTCTGCAAAAACAGTGATAATGTGCGAGTGTGGTGAAAGTGTTGAATGATGATGAAAGTATTTTCTTTTTGGGGATTTTCTTTCTTTTTTGGGTCACCCTGCCTCGGTGGGAGACGGCCGACTTGTTGAAAAAAAAAATAGTACATATTAATAATATGTACTATTATTATTTATAACATATATGTTATTAAATACCACTGCCTCAACTGCTGCCTCTACCATTGCCTCAACTGCTGCCTCAACCGCTGCCTCAACCGCTGCCTCAGCCGCTGCCTCAGCCGCTGCCTCAACCGCTGCCTCAACCGCTGCCTCAACCGCTGCCTCACCCACTGCCTCTACCACTGCCTCTACCACTGCCTCTACCACTCCAGTCACACTCCATCTACAAGCACCAAACACAGTGAATTATTGTGAAATGTTTTGAAGAGCATGAAGACTAATGCTCACTCCAGCATAAACAAAGCCACACTGACAATGTGTCAACCACTCCCTTGTATTTTTGTACAATTTCCTTCTTCAATTCTATTGTATTTATTATTATTATTATTATTATTATTATTATTATTATTATTATTATTATTATTATTATTATTATTATTATTATTTTTATTATTATTATTATTATTTTTATTATTAGCAGTAGCAGAAATGTTTGATTCTTTGCTGTGTTCAACAGTCAACACATGATGCCACCGTCCAATACCTGTCCGAATAGCCATTCCAATATGCAGTCATGAATGGGTTTACATTATTTATACTGTAGTTTAATAGCAAATAATAAACAAACAAAACACTCGCCACACAGTGGTGGGAGGGCTGGCTACCAGTTGCGGGGGTCGGAGGGAGGGTAGTAGGGACTTGAAGTGGTTGAGGAAGTGGTGGAGGCAGTGGTGGAGGCAGTGGTGGAGGCAGTGGTGGAGGCATTGGTATTTAATAACATACATGTTATTAAACCATAACATGTATGTATTTAGTACAATTTATGATGTTTTTGTGTATTTTATGATTGTTCATGGTTCAACAAGTTAAGGAAGCAGTATTGTATTATATTTCCCTACAATATATTGGGGCACCAAACATTAGCGATTGTTCAACATTCGCGAGGCTCTTGATCCCCTAACCCTTGCTAATGTTGAGGGATACCTGTATTTTTATATATTGCCTTTTTCTGATTTATCTGTTTATTCTACTTGTTACAATGTTGTGTAGTACTTGGAAAACCATCTTCAGTGATCTTCCTCTTCTATATCAGCTGACATATGTTGACTTATTCTTCTTCCACATGCATTTCCTTTTCTGTTTTCTTCCTTTTTATTTTTTCCAGGTTATGAATCTCTGCTCGTGTCATTTTTATTTCTTAAATTTTCCCTGTTTATTATTTTAGATATGTTCTCCATTGGTCGATCTTGGTAAAAAATGTTTTTTGTAATTTACTTTGTTCCAAAGTACATAATACGTGGCAGTATTTGAAGTCAGTTTTCATTGTTTAGAAGAGAAGCCTTAGCTTTGATTATCAGGGAATGCAATTAGGTTCCAGGCTGTCGCCGGAATTCAGAAAGCCATTTTTTTCCATTTATAAATGCATATAAATGCCAGACAACAAGTTTACACTAAATTATATTAAGTTAGTAATAGAACTAGGCATTAAAAACACACAAATTAAAATACATTCACAGTAAATTCATTACTTATCTTAAAGTATTTGTAATCCTAATGTAGGGAGAGAGGTGAGTAGTACTTATTTGTAGGAAGTCAGGTGCAGGTAGCCCAGGTGTAGGTAGCCCTGGCTCCCCGTCTCATACTTATTATACGATATTTAAACCATATCAGAGGGGTAAAATACACATACAGTACACTCATTATTTACCTTAAAATATGTGTAGTCTTTATATAGGAAGAGAGGTGAGGAGTATTTATTTGTAGGAAGTCAATGTAGGTAGCTGGTAGGTGTACCCCGCCTGGGCTACACTTACCGGCTACCTACACCATGGCCCAGAGCCATATTATTAACATCGACATGCCTTGTTCACTGAATTTAATAATTTCTAACAACTACCTCTAGATGCCATCATAAACGAAGGTAGAAGTAATGAATAATTCATGCCAAAAATTGTAAACAAAAGCGGAGTGGGGGAGTGGCTGGGCCAAACGCAGATTCATACACGTTTTCTCTGATGGCTGAGCAGAGAAAACGTAATGTTGTCCCTCCACCTGGCTACCACACAGCTCTACAAGTATTATTATCAGAGCACATATAAAATATGCAATAAATGCCAGACAACAAGTTTACACTAACTTAAATTAAGCTAGCAATAGAAATAGGCATTAAAAGCACATTAAAAGGTAAGATACACACAGTACACTTATTACTTACCTTAAAATATTAATATTAATGTGTGAGAGGTGAGTGGCAGGGTGTTTATTGAATAAAATCAGAATGGAATACCATCATCCTTTAACTTGGCACTTAAAGCAAGAGGCTTACGACTTCTCTTTTTATCACAGCTAACCTTAGATGCCATCGTCAATGAGAGTCGACTAGTTAATGAAAGAGTAAATGAGAGAGAGAGCGAGATACAGAGTTCAGACAATGTAAGAACACAAACTGAAGAGGTAGTGGGCGATCACTTGATCAGGCGAAATAAATGCGTATTAATGTGTGTCTACTTTTAGTTCATTCATGTACATTTGTAAGAGTTTGTAAAACATTTAACTCAATATTTTTTTATTATAATAATTACCTCACAATACAAATATTCTTACATTGTGTACAAGTTGTACAAGTTAGTTCAGAATAAACAAACGGCAACACACCTTTTTTTTAGAGTGAATGAAGATAATAATATTAATAATAATAATAATATTATTATTAATATTAATAATAATATTATTACTATAATAAAAAGCACTAAACCCACAAGGGTCATTAATTGCTATATATAAAGGCATACGAAAAGAATATTTTTCTACAGTTACCCCCCAGTGTTTGACTAGAGAAAACATAATTCTTCCGATACTACCTACACAGCTGCTTTGTAAACAAATCTTATATTTACATCAGTTTTTATTCTGTGAGTGTATGTATCATGTTTATATGTTATGTAATGGGTTTCATATATAATTCTGAGGAAAATATCATAGATGGATTAATGAAAATGCCTATATTGATGTAAAATAAGACATTTAGTGTGCCCAAAAGTGATTATTATTATGCAGTATTGGCGTCATGAGTAGAGAGAGACTTAGCGATTTTAATGTGTACCTGCACACCAGCACAGTGTTTAAGTATATTTAGGTACAGGTACACATAAGTATAATTATCAGAGTACATATAAAATATGCAGTAACTTAAAAACACTTGAAATTTTGGAAAGTTTCCTGACATAATAGATGTGGTCACGGAAAATGTAAACAAACCGGGAGGGGGGGGCGGCATATTTGAAAGCCAGCTTGCCGTATAGCAAATTTTGGTCATAATTTGACATCGCCATATTAGCGGAATGCCGTAACGCAAAATGCCATAAAGCGGGGCCTTACTGTACACCATGGTGACCTAGCATAGAAGATTAATTGAAGGTCTAAATATATTTTTGCACATTTAGTTTTGCAGTATTCAGGCAAGAAGCAATAATCTCACAATGTTGTGTGAACTCTACTAGAGGAAATTCTAATCAATGAATAGTGAACTGAATGTTCTTGCAAGTAATGAAAGATGGGGAAAAAAGTTACATCTAAGAGAAGGTAAATTGTATAGTAGGTTGATTGTGCAGCATGGTATATCATGTGTTTATTGTGCAGCAAGTTATATCAAAGGTTCATTGCTTGGCAGGATTAATAATGTACAGTAAAATTGACTGGTAGTAAATATGGTGTTTAATAAAATTTTAGTAAGTAATAATGATTACAAAAAAAGTGAAAAAGTAATGTTTATTTCATTCAGTATTGCACTGGTAGTTATATTTGAGGTTATATGGCAGTACAAGGTAATTAAGAGTACTCTAAGATAGTAAATGTGGTATTAAAACAGGTAAAGGTAATTAGACAAGTATTTATTTATTTTTTTTTATTATCACACCGGCCGATTCCCACCAAGGCAGGGTGGCCCGAAAAAGAAAAACTTTCACCATCATTCACTCCATCACTGTCTTGCCAGAAGGGTGCTTTACACTACAGTTTTTAAACTGCAACATTAACACCCCTCCTTCAGAGTGCAGGCACTGTACTTCCCATCTCCAGGACTCAAGTCCGGCCTGCCGGTTTCCCTGAATCCCTTCATAAATGTTACTTTGCTCACACTCCAACAGCACGTCAAGTATTAAAAACCATTTGTCTCCATTCACTCCTATCAAACACGCTCACGCATGCCTGCTGGAAGTCCAAGCCCCTCGCACACAAAACCTCCTTTACCCCCTCCCTCCAACCCTTCCTAGGCCGACCCCTACCCCGCCTTCCTTCCACTACAGACTGATACACTCTTGAAGTCATTCTGTTTCGCTCCATTCTCTCTACATGTCCGAACCACCTCAACAACCCTTCCTCAGCCCTCTGGACAACAGTTTTGGTAATCCCGCACCTCCTCCTAACTTCCAAACTACGAATTCTCTGCATTATATTCACACCACACATTGCCCTCAGACATGACATCTCCACTGCCTCCAGCCTTCTCCTCGCTGCAACATTCATCACCCACGCTTCACACCCATATAAGAGCGTTGGTAAAACTATACTCTCATACATTCCCCTCTTTGCCTCCAAGGACAAAGTTCTTTGTCTCCAAGTAATGGTTATTAAATGTCAAAAATGTTAAGAGTAAATTGAAATTATAGTAAAAATGATAATTATTAATTTTAGTAAGTAATATCAATTGATAGTATTTAAAAAAAATATGAGGTAGTAATATGGACAGAGAAAGTATCAATTCAGCTAATGTTTAAGCAAACAATAGTAAATAAGAAAATTACATAAGGTGACTTATGCTTACTAGTAAAATCACAAAATGAGGTAGTTGATTATTTAATTACTAAGAGATTGTACAATGAAATTTGAACAATAATGGAGCAAAACATACACTACACTACGTAGGCTTTTAGGTTGGACATTGTTTAGTTATTCTCTGTAAGATTAGTATCCCTGAGAAATCGTGATAGATCATTCTCGTTCATGATTGTGTACAGTTGACCTACATTTGTTTTCCTAACAAGATTTTTCCCATCCCGTGTGAAGCATTGGTGTATTGTGTCATTATTCTCCCGCTTAAGTTTTCTGACTCTATACAGGAGGTTCTGACGTTTTTTGGTAAGACACTCGTTTATGTATACCTCTTTCTTTACTTTAATAGATGCAATAACTAAGTGAGTGGAATCTAAGCATAACACTTTTTCTACCATGGGATCCTAGTAACCTGGCTTCTTTTATTTCTGACTCTGGTACAGTAACACTTGTTTGGTCCTTTATGATCTGCAGAGTAATTTCTTTACTGTTTGTTTGGTTCATATCACTGGGAAAAAGTGGACTGTTAACTATTACTGCGTCCGATAGTTTATCTTGTTCAGTTTTATCTTCTTGGAGAGCAAAGTAGTCACTGAACTGGTTATCTAAGTTGTTCTTCCATTCTTTTACTGCTTCTTCAACTTTTGTATTAAGAGATATTATTTGTTGGGTATGGCTGTCTATGACTGTTTGGATGGTCTTGTCACAGTTAGTCATTCCTGGTGTTGATAACTTTTGTTCAAGACTGAGGATTTTGTTCTCGAGTTGTGTCATCCTGGTGTCTTGTTTTGTTAGCGTCTCTTGAAGATTCATATTTTCAATAACTAAGGTGGAGATGCATGTCTTTAGGGTATCTGAATCATTGGTGATACCTGAGAGACTACTTGGTAGGTTGAATCCGGGGAAGAGAGGGGAGGATGGGCTGGCGGCAGCCATGTTTGTTGTTATTGTTGTGGTGTCGCCTTGAGTGGTGGTGAGTGGGGTGGTTGCTGGGCCGGCGTCCTCCTGGCTACACTTGTTGAATAGTTGATTTTTCGGTGTTTTCTTGCTGGCCTTGGTGCTGTTTCCTCTTAGATTGCGCCTCATAATACTACAGGAATTGTTGTAGTTAAGAAGAAGTTGTAGTTATACAAAGCTTAGGGTTACGTTGTTCGGCTGGCAGCGGGGTGTTGCTTTCGGTTTGTGGGCAGTCTTCCTTTGATCTCTATTATTTTCGATTTGTAGGTTTCACTGTTGGTAATCTTTGGTCATTCTGGGTGCTACGTTGGGTAGTGCAGTTTTGCTTGTAACTAGGTCATCATAGGAGCATTGGTAGCTCTGATAGTTGGAGAAAAGTACGGAGCTTGGAAGTCGCTGCTGCCGCTGCCGCTGCTGCTTTGCTAACCATAATGAAGAGCTAACCACTACAGAGCTGCAAGAGCTCGAGGTGCAACAGCAACAGACCACAGCTCAGGAATTTCCCTCAGAGGAGGAGGAAGAGAGATGGAGGAAGTTGCCTTCTTCAAAGATTAAGGACATTTGTGCAAAGTGGATTGAAGTGCAAACCTTTATGGATGAACATCACCCTGAAACAGCTGTTGCAGGCCGTGCTGGCAACATCTACAATGAGTGTGTTGTGTCCCATTTTAGGGAAATCTTAGAGATGCCAGAAACATAGCTCTCAGGACAGGTTTTTGGTGCGACAGTGACTCTCAAGTTGGTCCTAGTGCCATTAAAAAGCATACCTGAAGTATTTATGGAAGGGGATTCCCCTTCCAAACAATTGTAAACTCCTCCATCCTCTCCCCTCCTTCTGTCTCATCACTCATCAATATGTCTTCAGTAAAGGTATGTGCCATTTTATTATTTATTTATTTATTTATTCTGCATGTCTCATCATTTTTTGTGTAGGGAAATGTATATTTCATGTAAAAAAAATATTTTCTTTAATATTTTTGGGTGTCTGGAACGGATTAATTGGATTTCCATTATTTCTTATGGGGAAAATTAATTCGGATTATGACAGATTTGGTATAAGACACGCTCTCTAGAATGGAATAATGTCGAAATCCAGGGGTCCACTGTATAGGGCATGCAGTATGTAACAAGGTTCATAAACTAGTATGAACCTTGTTATATACTGTTATATAGTATGTTATATAGTATGGAGACATAACTGACGAACAGACAAAATGTTATTTTAGTGCCAGGAATGTCTGCATTGTTCATTCTGGACCCTATTTTGGTAGTAGGTTGGTAGACAGCAACCACCCACGGAAGTACTATCGTCCTGCCAGGTGACTGTGAAACAGAAACCTGTAACTGTTTTGCATGATGGTAGGATTGCTGGTTTCTTTTTCTGTCTCATAAACACGCTAGATAACAGGGATATCTTGCTACTCCTACTTACACTTTGGTCACACTTCACAGACATGCACATGCATATATATATACATACATCTAGGTTTTTCTCATTTTTCTAAATAGCTCTTGTTCCTCTTTATTTCTTCTATTGTCCATGGGGACGTGGAAAAGAATCTTTCCTCCGTAAGCCATGCGTGTCGTATGAGGCGACTAAAATGCCGAGAGCAATGGGCTAGTAACCCCTTCTCCTGTAGACATTTACTAAAAAAGAGAAGAAGAAAAACTTTATAAAACTGGGATGCTTAAATGTGCGTGGATGTAGTGCGGATGACAAGAAACAGATGATTGCTGATGTTATGAATGAAAAGAAGTTGGATGTCCTGGCCCTAAGCGAAACAAAGCTGAAGGGGGTAGGGGAGTTTCGGTGGGGGGAAATAAATGGGATTAAATCTGGAGTATCTGAGAGAGTTAGAGCAAAGGAAGGGGTAGCAGTAATGTTGAATGATCAGTTATGGAAGGAGAAAAGAGAATATGAATGTGTAAATTCAAGAATTATGTGGATTAAAGTAAAGGTTGGATGCGAGAAGTGGGTCATAATAAGCGTGTATGCACCTGGAGAAGAGAGGAATGCAGAGGAGAGAGAGAGATTTTGGGAGATGTTAAGTGAATGTATAGGAGCCTTTAAACCAAGTGAGAGAGTAATTGTGGTAGGGGACCTGAATGCTAAAGTAGGAGAAACTTTTAGAGAGGGTGTGGTAGGTAAGTTTGGGGTGCCAGGTGTAAATGATAATGGGAGCCCTTTGATTGAACTTTGTATAGAAAGGGGTTTAGTTATAGGTAATACATATTTTAAGAAAAAGAGGATAAATAAGTATACAAGATATGATGTAGGGCGAAATGACAGTAGTTTGTTGGATTATGTATTGGTAGATAAAAGACTGTTGAGTAGACTTCAGGATGTACATGTTTATAGAGGGGCCACAGATATATCAGATCACTTTCTAGTTGTAGCTACACTGAGAGTAAAAGGTAGATGGGATACAAGGAGAATAGAAGCATCAGGGAAGAGAGAGGTGAAGGTTTATAAACTAAAAGAGGAGGCAGTTAGGGTAAGATATAAACAGCTATTGGAGGATAGATGGGCTAATGAGAGCATAGGCAACGGGGTCGAAGAGGTATGGGGTAGGTTTAAAAATGTAGTGTTAGAGTGTTCAGCAGAAGTTTGTGGTTACAGGAAAGTGGGTGCGGGAGGGAAGAGGAGCAATTGGTGGAATGATGATGTGAAGAGAGTAGTAAGGGAGAAAAGGTTAGCATATGAGAAGTTTTTACAAAGTAGAAGTGATGCAAGGAGGGAAGAGTATATGGAGAAAAAGAGAGAGGTTAAGAGAGTGGTGAAGCAATGTAAAAAGAGAGCAAATGAGAGAGTGGGTGAGATGTTATCAACAAATTTTGTTGAAAATAAGAAAAAGTTTTGGAGTGATATTAACAAGTTAAGAAAGCCTAGAGAACAAATGGATTTGTCAGTTAAAAATAGGAGAGGAGAGTTATTAAATGGAGAGTTAGAGGTATTGGGAAGATGGAGGGAATATTTTGAGGAATTGTTAAATGTTGATGAAGATAGGGAAGCTGTGATTTCGTGTATAGGGCAAGGAGGAACGACATCTTGTAGGAGTGAGGAAGAGCCAGTTGTGAGTGTGGGGGAAGTTCGTGAGGCAGTAGGTAAAATGAAAGGGGGTAAAGCAGCCGGGATTGATGGGATAAAGATAGAAATGTTAAAAGCAGGTGGGGATATAGTTTTGGAGTGGTTGGTGCAATTATTTAATAAATGTATGGAAGAGGGTAAGGTACCTAGGGATTGGCAGAGAGCATGCATAGTTCCTTTGTATAAAGGCAAAGGGGATAAAAGAGAGTGCAAAAATTATAGGGGGATAAGTCTGTTGAGTATACCTGGCAAAGTGTATGGTAGAGTTATTATTGAAAGAATTAAGAGTAAGACGGAGAATAGGATAGCAGATGAACAAGGAGGCTTTAGGAAAGGTAGGGGGTGTGTGGACCAGGTGTTTACAGTGAAACATATAAGTGAACAGTATTTAGATAAGGCTAAAGAGGTCTTTGTGGCATTTATGGATTTGGAAAAGGCGTATGACAGGGTGGATAGGAGGGCAATGTGGCAGATGTTGCAGGTGTATGGTGTAGGAGGTAGGTTACTGAAAGCAGTGAAGAGTTTTTACGAGGATAGTGAGGCTCAAGTTAGAGTATGTAGGAAAGAGGGAAATTATTTCCCAGTAAAAGTGGGCCTTAGACAGGGATGTGTGATGTCACCGTGGTTGTTTAATATATTTATAGATGGGGTTGTAAGAGAAGTAAATGCGAGGGTCTTGGCAAGAGGCATGAAGTTAAAAGATAAAGAATCACACATAAAGTGGGAGTTGTCACAGTTGCTCTTTGCTGATGACACTGTGCTCTTGGGAGATTCTGAAGAGAAGTTGCAGAGATTGGTGGATGAATTTGGTGGGGTGTGCAAAAGAAGAAAATTGAAAGTGAATACAGGAAAGAGTAAGGTTATGAGGATAACAAAAAGATTAGGTGATGAAAGATTCGATATCAGATTGGAGGGAGAGAGTATGGAGGAGGTGAATGTATTCAGATATTTGGGAGTGGACGTGTCAGCGGATGGGTCTATGAAAGATGAGGTGAATCATAGAATTGATGAGGGGAAAAGGGTGAGTGGTGCACTTAGGAGTCTGTGGAGACAAAGAACTTTGTCCTTGGAGGCAAAGAGGGGAATGTATGAGAGTATAGTTTTACCAACGCTCTTATATGGGTGTGAAGCATGGGTGATGAATGTTGCAGCGAGGAGAAGGCTGGAGGCAGTGGAGATGTCATGTCTGAGAGCAATGTGTGGTGTGAATATAATGCAGAGAATTCGTAGTTTGGAAGTTAGGAGGAGGTGCGGGATTACCAAAACTGTTGTCCAGAGGGCTGAGGAAGGGTTGTTGAGGTGGTTCGGACATGTGGAGAGAATGGCGCGAAACAGTGTGACTTCAAGAGTGTATCAGTCTGTAGTGGAAGGAAGGCGGGGTAGGGGTCGGCCTAGGAAAGGTTGGAGGGAGGGGGTAAAGGAGGTTTTGTGTGCGAGGGGCTTGGACTTCCAGCAGGCATGCGTGAGCGTGTTTGATAGGAGTGAATGGAGACAAATGGTTTTTAATACTTGACGTGCTGTTGGAGTGTGAGCAAAGTAACATTTATGAAGGGGTTCAGGGAAACCGGCAGGCCGGACTTGAGTCCTGGAGATGGGAAGTACAGTGCCTGCACTCTGAAGGAGGGGTGTTAATGTTGCAGTTTAAAAACTGTAGTGTAAAGCACCCTTCTGGCAAGACAGTGATGGAGTGAATGATGGTGAAAGTTTTTCTTTTTCGGGCCACCCTGCCTTGGTGGGAATCGGCCAGTGTGATAATAAAAAAAATAAAAATAAAATATTTTGAAATTGACATGTTTTTTAATATGCATGAAAATGGCCAAATTGCCAATTTCTGACCACTTTATTGGGTAGTTGAAAATGGTAAATGGGCAGTTTCTTGTACTCAATTGATAGAACAAATGGAGTTCTAAAGAAATGGCTATGAATTTGGTGGACTGGAACAATGGAATTGGCCAAAAATAGGGCTCAAAGTGGGCAAAATCACTGATGCATAAATGTCGCCAAGGTCGCTAACTTCGTGAAAGCATAATTTCATAAATTTTCCATCCAGTTTTGTAGTTTTGGTGTCATTATCATCGGGAAAAGATTCTCTATCATTTCATAAGAATTTTTTTGCTTTTTTTCAAATATTTTGCGACAACAGGAGACACATCAGGTTTTGGGGGTTGTGACAGTCAAAGGGCTAACCATCATTATTCATCACTTTTACCGTCATTCACACACAATCATTCTTTGCAGAGGCATGCAGATATGACCATGCGGATGTCACTCCAAATAGCAAATATCCCAAACCCCTCTTTGAAACTGCAGGCATTGCACTTCCCACCTCCAGGACTCAAGTCTGTCTAACTGGTTTCCTTGAATCCCTTTGCAAAATATCACCCTGCTCACACTTTTTATTTTTAGTAGACTATATGGGAGAAGGGGGTTACTAGCTCGTTGCTCTCTGCATTTTAGTCGACTTTTGCAACACGCATGACTTACGGAGGAAAGATTCATGTTACATTTCCCCATGGAGATGAAACGAAGTAATAAGAAGAACTATTAAGAAAAAATCCAAGAAAAGTCAGATGAATGTGCATAATAATTTTTTTTTTTAACAAGTCGGCCATCTCCCACCGAGGCAGGGTGACCCAAAAAGAAAGAAAATCCCTGAAAAGAAAATACTTTCATCATCATTCAACACTTTCACCTCACTCATACATAATCACTGTCTTTGCAGAGGTGCCCAGAATACAACAGTTTAGAAGTATATATAAAGATATATAACATATCCCTCCAAACTGCCAATATCCCAAACCCCTCTTTTAAAGTGCAGGCATTGTACTTCCCATTTCCAGGACTCAAGTCCGGCTATATAAAAATAACCAATTTCCCTGAATCCCTTCACTAAATATTACCCTGCTCACACTCAGCTTGTCAAATCCCAAAACCATTCGTCTCCATTCACTCCTCTCTAACACACTCATTCATGCTTGCCCCTCACCCACAAAACCTCCTTTACCCCCTCCCTCCAACCTTTTCGAGGATGACCCCTACTCCGCCTTCCTTTCCCTACAGATTTATATGCTCTCCAAGTCATTCTACTTTGATCCATTCTCTCTAAATGACCAAACCACCTCAACAACCCCTCTTTAGCCCTCTTGATTAATACTTTCATTAACTCCACACCTTCTCCTAGTTTCCACACTCCGAATTCTCTGCATAATGTTTACACCACACATTGCCCTTAGACATGACATCTCCACTCCCTCCAGCCCCCTTCTCGCTGCATCATTTACAACCCAAGCTTCACACTCATATAAGAGTGTTGGTACCACTATACTTTCATACATTCCCTTCTTTGCCTCCGTGGATAACGTTTTTTGTCTCCACAAATACCTCAATGCATCACTCACCTTTTTTTCTTCATCAGTTCTATAATTAACATCATCCTTCATAAACCCATTAACTGACACATCAACTCCCAAATACTATCTGAAAAAATTCACTTCCATGCTCTCTCTCTCCAATGTGATATCCAATTTTTCTTTATTTAAATTATTTGATACCCTCATCACCTTACTCTTATCTATGTTCACTTTTAACTTTCTAACTTTACACACACCCAAACTCGTTCACTAACCTTTGCAGTTTTTCTTTAGAATCTCCCATAAGCACAGTATCGTCAGCAAAAAGTAACTGTGTCAACTCCCATTTTGTACTTGATTTCCCATAATTTAATCCCACCCCTCTCCCCAACACCTTAGCATTTACTTCTTTCACAACCCCATCTATAAATTTATTAAACAACCATGGTGACATTACACATCCCTGTCTAAGACCTACTTTTACTGGGAAGTATTCTCCCTCTCTCCTACGCACCCGAACCTGAGCCTAATTATTATTTTTATTTTTTATTAGCACACTGGCCGATTCCCACCAAGGCAGGGTTGCCCAAAAAAAAAACTTTTACCATCATTCACTCCATCACTGTCTTGCCAGAAGGGTGCTTTACACTACAGTTCTTAAGCTGCAACATTAACACCCCTCCTTCAGAGTGCAGGCACTGTACTTCCCATCTCCAGGACTCAAGTCCGGCCTGCCGGTTTCCCTGAATCCCTTCATAAATGTTACTTTGCTCACATTCCAACAGCACGTCAAGTATTAAAAACGATTTGTCTCCATTTACTCCTATCAAACACGCTCGCGCATGCCCGCTGGAAGTCCAAGCTCCTCGCACACAAAACCTCCTTTACCTCCTCCTTCCAACCTTTCCTAGGCTGACCCCTACCCTGTCTTCCTTCCACTACAGACTGATACACTTTTGAAGTCATTCTGTTTCGCTCTGTTCTCTATACATGTCCGAACCACCTCAACAAGCCTTCCTCAGCCCTCTGGACAACAGTTTTGGCAATCCCGCACCTCCTCCTAACTTCCAAACTACAAATTCTCTGCATTATATTCACACCACACATTGCCCTCAGACATGACACCTCCACTGCCTCCAGCCTTCTCCTCGCTGCAACATTCATCACCCATGTTTCACACCCATATAAGAGCGTTGGTAAAACTATACTCTCATACATTCCCCTCTTTGCCTCAAAGGACAAAGTTCTTTGTCTCCACAGACTCCTAAGTGCAGCGCTCACCCTTTTCCCCTCATCAATTCTATGATTCACCTCATCTTTCATAGACCCATCCGCAACAGTTAGGTATCTTTACTTCGAAACGTTTCGCCTACACAGTAGGCTTCTTCAGTCGAGTACAGAAAAGTTGATAGAAGCAGAAGATACTTGAAGACGATGTAATCAGTCCATCACCCTTGAAGTTTTGAGGTGGTCAGTCCCTCAGTCTGGAGAAGAGTATTGTTCCATAGTCTGAAACAATATGGAGTTGAAGTGACAGGATGGAGCCTGGAGCCTTATATAACGCCAGGAGGTGAGATGTAAGCCACTAGTAGAGGTAAGAATGTTGTCGTTGGAAGGTCAGGTCCCTCTCAGATCCAGCCATTCTCACTAGTAGAAGTTGACAAAGTTGATTTGAGGTCTGTACCAAGGGTGATGGACTGATTACATCATCTTCAAGTATCTTCTGCTTCTATCAACTTTTCTGTACTCGACTGAAGAAGCCTACTGTGTAGGCGAAACGTTTCAAAATAAAGATACCTAACTGTTGCATATGTGTCTTACCTAACAACCTGTCGGTATTTTATACCATTTGAATGTTCATAGACCCATCCGCTGACACATCTACTCCCAAATATCTGAATACATTCACCTCCTCCATACTCTCTCCCTCCAATTTGATATCCAATATTTCATCACCTAATCTTTTTGTTATCCTCATAACCTTACTCTTTCCTGTATTCACTTTTAATTTTCTTCTTTTACATACCCTACCAAATTCATCCACCAATCTCTGCCACTTCTCTTCAGAATCTCCCAAGAGCACAGTGTCATCAGCAAAGAGCAACCGTGACAACTCCCACTTCATGTGTGATTCTTTAGCTTTTAACTCCACGCCTCTTGCCAAGACCCTCGCATTTACTTCTCTTACAACCCCATCTATAAATATATTAAACAACCACGGTGACATCACACATCCTTGTCTAAGGCCTACTTTTACTGGGAAATAATCTCCCTCTTTTGTACATACTCTAACTTGAGCCTCACTATCCTCGTAAAAACTCTTCACTGCTTTCAGTAACGTACCTTCTATACCATACACCTGCAACATCTGCCACATTGCCCCCCTATCCACCCTGTCATACGCCTTTTCCAAATCCATAAATGCCACAAAGACCTCTTTAGCCTTATCTAAATACTGTTCACTTATATGTTTCACTGTAAACACTTGTTCCACACACCCCCTACCTTTCCTAAAGCCGCCTTGTTCATCTGCTAACTATCCTCATAAAAACTCTTTACAGCATTTAGTAACTTGCTACCTATTCCATACGCTTGTAAAATCTGCCACATTGCTCCCTTACCCTCTCTAAAGCCTCCTTGCTCATCTGCAATCCTAGTCTCTGTCTTACCTTTAGTTCTTTCAATAATAACCCTACCAGACACTTTACCTGGTATACTCAGTTAAATTATTTCCCTATGATTTTTACGATCTCTTTTGTCCCTTTCCCTTTATATAAAGAAACTATACACGCGCTCTGCCAATCCCTAGGTACCTTCCCCTCTTGCATACATTTCTTAAACAAAAATACCAACCACTCCAACACAATATATCCCCCCTGCTTTTAACATTTCTGTCATGATCCCATCAGTTCCTGCTGCTTTACCCCCTTTCATTCTATGTAATGTCTCACGCACCTCCTCCACACTCGCATCCTGCTCTTCTGCCCTCCTAAAAGATATTATTCCTCCCTGACCAGTGCATGAAATTACCTCCTCCCTTTCATCATCGACATTTAAAAGTTCCTCAAAATATTCTCGCCATCTACCCAATAGCTCCAGCTCCCCATCTACTAACTCCCCTTCTCTGTTTTTAACTGGCAAATCCATTCGTTCCCTAGGCTTTCTTAACTTGTTTATCTCCAAAATTTTTTCTTATTTTCAGCAAAATTTCTTGCCAGTGCCTCTTCCACTCTTTCATCTGCTATCCCTTTGCTCACTCTCACCACTCTCTTCACCTTTCTTTTACTCTCCATATACTCTGCTCATCTTATAATGCTTCTGCTTTGTAAAAACCTCTCATAAGCTACCTTTTTCTCTTATCACACCCTTTACTTCATCATTCCACCAATCACTCCTCTTTCCTCCTGCCCCCACCCTCCAATAACCACAAACTTCTGCCCCCACATTCTAATATTGCATTTTTAAAACTATTCCAACTCTCTTCAACCCCTCCCCCCCCCCCCTACTATTCATACTTGCCTTAGCCCACCTTTCTGCTAGTAGTTGCTTATATCTCACCTGAACTTCCTCCTCCCTTAGTTTATACACTTTCACCTTTCTCTTACATGCTGTTGTCATTTTCCTTTTGTTCCATCTACCTCTTAGTCTAACTGTAGCTACAACTAAATAATGATCTGTTATATCAGTTGCCCCTCTATAAACATGTACATCCTGAAGCCTACCCATCAACCTTTTATCCACCAATACCTAATCTAACAAACTACTTTCATTACGTGCTATATCATATCTTGTATACTTATCCTCTTTTTCATAAAATATGTATTATTACCAAACCTTTCTACACATAGCTCAATTAAAGGCTCCCCATTTTCATTTACCCCTGGCACACCAAATTTACCTACTACTCCCTCCACAACATTTTTACCCACTTTAGCATTGAGATCCCCAACCACAAGTACTCTCACTTGGTTCAAAACTCCCCATACACTCAACATTTCCCAAGATCTCTTTCTCTCCTCTACACTTCTGTCTTCTCCAGGTGCATAAACACTTACTATAACCCACTTTTCACACCCAACCCTTATTTTAAACCACATAATCCTTGAATTTATACATTTGTATTCTCTCTTTTCCTGCCATAACTTATCCTTCAACACTATTACTACTCTATCTTTAGCTCCAACTCTGTTTGAAACCCCTGACCTAATCCCATATATTTCTCCCCACTGAAACTCTCCCACCTCCTACAGCTTTTTCACTTAACCCTTAAACGGTCCAAACGTGTATATACATTCTCTTGCGTAGCACCCCGAATTTTTTGAGAGAAAAAAATAATTTTTTTTATAGGAAAAAAGAGCATGTGGTACCCAGGCATCCCCAATTTTTTTCATATGGCACACAGTGAGTGCGCACACCCATTCTGTCATGTCTAGGCAACTCAGGCTTATCGTGCCACTGTCTAATGAATGACAAAGGAAACGTATATATACGTTTGGGGCGCTACGCGAGAGAATGTATATATACGTTTGGACCTTTTAAGGGTTAAAGCCAGGACATCCAGCTCCTTCTCATTCATGACATCCATAATCATCTCTTTCTTATCATTCGCACAACATCCACGCACATTCAAACATCCCACTTTGATTGTTTTCTTTTTCTTTTTAGTAAGCTCTACTGGAAAAGGGGTTACTAGCCCATTGTTTCGGCATTTTAGTAGTCTTTTACAACATTCGTGGCTTACGGAGGAAAGATTCTTATCCCACTTCTCCATGGATATGAAATGAAAAACACTAAGAACAAGAACTAGTAAGATAAAATCAAAGAAAACTCAAATGAGTGTGTACACACAAATGTGTACATGTATGTGTACTGTATTGTGACCTAAGTGTAAGTAGAAGTAGCAAGACATACCTGAAATCTTGCATGTTTATGAGAGAGACGAAAAGATACCAGCAATCCTACCATCATGTAAAATAAATACAGGCTTCCTTTTTACACTCGCTTGGTAGGATGGTAATACCTCTCCGAATGGTTGCTGTTTACAAACCTACTACTTATAAAATATAATATAATAAAATGATGTTTAAACAATAATATATTGTTAGATAACAATATATTATTGTTGTATATATTGTATATATTGTTAGAGAATGGATCAAAGTAGAATGACTTGGAGAGTGTATAAATCTGTAGGGGAAGGAAGGAGGGATAGGGGTCATCCTCGAAAAGGTTGGAGAGAGGGGGTAAAGGAGGTTTTGTAGGCGAGGGGCTTGGACTTCCAGCAAGCATGTGTGTGTTAGATGGGAGGGAAGGGGGATGAATGGTTGTTAGGACTTGACGAGCTGTTGGAGTGTGAGCAGGATAATATTTAGTGAAGGGATTCAGGGAAACCGGTTATTATAGATTTAGCCGGACTTCAGTCTTGGAAATGGGAAGTACAATTCCTGCCCTTTAAAGCAGGGGTTTGAGATATTGACAGTTTGGAGGGACTTCTAAACTGTCGTATCTGAGCACCTCTGCAAAGACAGTGATTATATGAGTGAGGTGAAAGTGTTGAATGATGATGAAAGTATTTTCTTTTTTTGGATTTTCTTTCTTTGTGGGTCGCCCTGCTTCAGTGGGAGATGGCCGACTTGTTGAAAATAATAATAATAATAATAGTTTATTTCCTTGCAAAGCTTACAATGTATGGTTTACATTATATAAAATATTAATTGCAAGGAAAGCCTCTAGCATGCCTAGGCATTTCGGGCAGACTAATCCAAATTCTTACTCTGTGCTGACAGAGGTTATGGAGCAGTACATTTTATATATCTTATTGCATTCTAGATAACTGAAGTATTTAATTAGATTTATAATAATGAGGTAGTACAAAACATATAACAATTAAAGCTCCTATATTGGGGGAGTTTTTTAGGCAAGCTTAGGGCTAACTTAAGTTTTATTAGGCAGTGGCTATGTTAGGAATTTTATGGTTACAGTCATTTGTGTGAATGCATTTGTAATTTAGGGGGAATCACAGATATCGAGAATAAATCTGTTTTGTTTTGGATATGTGCATGATACAAATAAGAGAATAGGTGGTTTGATATAGTTAGCTGATGATGGGGTGTGTTAGGGAGATAGTGTTTTTTAACAGTTTTGAAAATGGTGGCTGAGTCTGCAGTTCTAGAGTTTTCAGGCAGGGAGTTCCAGATTTTAGGCCCTTTTATGTACACTGAATTTTTGTATAAATTTAGCCAGACACAGGGAATGTCATAGAAATTTTTGTGTCTGGTATTGTGTCTATGGGTCTTGTAATTACTATCAAGAAAGTGTTTGTTGTTCAGGTTTAATATTGGAATTTATGGTTCTGTAAATGTAGGTTGCACAGTAGTAAGTGTGAATGTTCTGTGCAGTGAGTAAGTTTAGGTCTTGGAAGAGGGGGGGGGGGTTGCCTAGCATTGAATTTCGTGATAATTCTTACTGTGGCTTTTTGTTGGGTGATTATTGGCTTTAGGCGAGTTGCTGCTGTTGATCCCCAGGCACAAATAGCATAGGTGAGGTAGGGATAGATGAGTGAATAGTATAGTGTGAGTAGGCCTGATTGTGGTACGTAGTAAAGTATCTTAGAGCGGATACCAACAGTTTTGGATACTTTTTTGTCATGTGTTGGATATGGGTGCTGAATTTCAGGTTGCTGTCAAGGTTCAGGCCCAGGAATTTGCCCTCATTATGTTTAGCATAAACTTGTACATGCATGAAAAAACCATACCACGGGTGGGGTTAGAACCCACGATCAGAGTGTCTCAAAACCCCACCCATGGTATGGTTTGTGTACAATCGTGTCATTATGATTTCATGAGTCATGTACGTGCATGTGTAGTGTGACCTAATTGTAAGTAAAAGTAACAAGATATACCTGTTATCTCGTGGTTTAGGAGACAGAAAAAAGACACCAGCACTCCTACCTTTGTGTAAAACAAAATACAGGTTTCCATCCTATACTCATTAGGCAGGACAGTAGTACCTTCCTGGGTCATTGCTGTCTATCAACCTACTACTAATGTTTACAATGGAATGATGAGGTAAAGGGTGTGATAAGAGAAAAAGGTTGCATATGAGAGATTTTTACAGAGCAGAAGTGATATAAGAAGGGTGGAGTATATAGAGAGTAAAAGAGAGGTGAAGAGAGTGGTAAGGGTGTGCAAAAGGAGAGCAGATAATAATGGGTGAGACACTGTCAACAAATTTTGATGAGAATAAGAACAAATTTTGGAGTGAGATAAACAGGTTAAGAAAGCCTGGGGAATGAATGGATTTGAGAGTTAAAAACAGAATAGGGGAGTTAGTAGATGAGGAGTTGGAGGTATTGGGAAGATGGCCAAAATATTTTGAGATACTGTTAAATGTTGATGGAGAGGGAGGCAGTAATTTTGTGCATTGGCCAGGGAGGTACAAAATTTTTCAGGAGTGAAGACGAGGCATTAGGTAGAATGAAAGTGGGTAAAGCAGCTGGAACTGATAGGATCATGACAGAAATATTAAAAGCAGGGGGAGATATAGTTTTGGAGTGGTTGGTACTTTCAATGAATATTTGAAAGAGGGAAAGGAGGGAGTGGCAGAGAGCATGTATAATTCCTTTATACAAGGGAAAAGGGAACAAAAGAGATTGGAAAAAATATAGGGGGATAAGTTTACTGAGTATACCTGGGAAAGTGTATGGTAGGGTTATTATTGAAAGAATTAAAGGAAAGACAGAGAGCAGGATTGCAGATGAACAAGGAGGCTTTAGAATGGGTAGGGAATGTGTAGATTGTGTTTATATTGAAGCATATAGGTTAACAGTATTTAGATAAAGGTAGGGAAGTTTTCATTACATTTATGGATTTAGAAAAGGCATATGATAGGGTGGATAGCATAGCAATGTGGCAGATGTTGCAAGTGTATGGAATAGGTAGTAAGTTACTAAATGCTGTAAATAGTTTTTATGAGGATAGAGGCTCAGGTTAGGGTGTGTGGGAGAGAGGGAGATTACTTTCCAGTAAAAGTAGGCCTTTGACTGGGATGTGTAATATCACCATAGTTGTTTAACATATTTATAGATGGGGTTGTGAAAGAAGTAAATGCTAAGGTGTTAGAGAGAGGGGTGGGATCAAATTATGGGGAATCAAATACAAAATGGGAGTTGACACAGTTACTTTTACTGATGATACTGTGCTCTTGGGAGATTCTCAAGAGAAGTTGCAAAGGTTAGTAGACAAGTTTGGGAGGGTGTATAATGAAAGTTGAAAGTGAACATAAATAAGAGCAAGGTGATGAGGGTATCAAACGAGTTAGAGAAAAATTGGATATCACATTGGAGGGAGGGAGTATGGAAGAAGTGAATTATATTTTTTTTTTTATTATCACACTGGCCGATTCCCACCAAGGCAGGGTGGCCCGAAAAAAGAAAAACTTTCACCATCATTCACTCCATCACTGTCTTGCCAGAAGGGTGCTTTACACTACAGTTTTTAAACTGCAACATTAACACCCCTCCTTCAGAGTGCAGACACTGTACTTCCCATCTCCAGGACTCAAGTCCGGCCTGCCGGTTTCCCTGAACCCCTTCATAAATGTTACTTTGCTCACACTCCAATAGCACGTGAAGTATTAAAAACCATTTGTGTCCATTCACTCCTATCAAACACGCTCACGCATGCCTGCTGGAAGTCCAAGCCCCTCGCACACAAAACCTCCTTTACCCCCTCCCTCCAACCTTTCCTAGGCCTACCCCTACCCCACCTTCCTTCCACTACAGACTGATACACTCTTGAAGTCACTCTGTTTCGCTCCATTCACTCTACACGTCTGAACCACCTCAACAACCCTTCCTCAGCCCTCTGGACAACAGTTTTGGTAATCTCGCACCTCCTCCTAACTTCCAAACTACGAATTCTCTGCATTATATTCACACCACACATTGCCCTCAGACATGACACCTCCACTGCCTCCAGCCTTCTCCTCACTGCAACATTCATCACCCATGCTTCACACCCATATAAGAGCGTTGGTAAAACTATACTCTTATACATTCCCCTCTTTGCCTCAAAGGACAAAGTTCTTTGTCTCCACAGACTCCCAAGTGCACCACTCACCCTTTTCCCTTCATCAATTCTATGATTCACCTCATCTTTCATAGACCCATCCGCTGACACATCCACTCCCAAATATCTGAATACATTCATCTCCTCCATACTCTCTCCCTCCAATCTGATATCCAATCTTTCATCACCTAATCTTTTTGTTATCCTCATAACTTTACTCTTTCCTGTATTCACTTTTAATTTTCTTCTTTTGCACACCCCACCAAATTCATCCACCAATCTCTGCAGCTTCTCTTCAGAATCTCCCAAGAGCACAGTGTCATCAGCAAAGAGCAACTGTGACAACGCCCACTTTATGTGTGATTCTTTATCTTTTAACTCCACGCCTCTTGCCAAGACCCTCGCATTTACTTCTCTTACAACCCCATCTATAAATATATTAAACAACCACGGTGACATCACACATCCTTGTCTAAGGCCTACTTTTACTGGGAAATAATTTCCCTCTTTCCTACATACTCTAACTTGAGCCTCACTATCCTCGTAAAAACTCTTCACTGCTTTCAGTAACCTACCTTCTACACCATACACCTGCAACATCTGCCACATTGCCCCCCTATCCACCCTGTCATATGCCTTTTCCAAATCCATAAATACCACAAAGACCTCTTTAGCATTATCTAAATACTGTTCACTTATATGTTTCACTGTAAACACCTGGTCCACACACCCCCTACCTTTCCTAAAGCCTCCTTGTTCATCTGCTATCCTATTCTCCGTCTTACTCTTAATTCTTTCAATAATAACTCTACCATACACTTTACCAGGTATACTCAGCAGACTTATCCCCCTATAATTTTTGCACTCTCTTTTGTCCCCTTTGCCTTTATACAAAGGAACTATGCATGCTCTCTGCCAATCCCTAGGTACCTTACCCTCTTCCATACATTTATTAAATAATTGCACCAACCACTCCAAAACTATATCCCCACCTGCTTTTAACATTTCTATCTTTATCCCATCAATCCCGGCTGCCTTACCCCCTTTCATTTTACGTAGTGCCACGAACTTCCCCTCACACTCACAACTGGCTCTTCCTCACTCCTACAAGATGTTATTCCTCCTTGCCCTATACACGAAATCACAGCTTCCATATCTTCATCAACATTTAACAATTCCTCAAAATATTCCCTCCATCTTCCCAATACCTCTAACTCTCCATTTAATAACTCTCCTTTCCTATTTTTAACTGACAAATCCATTTGTTCTCTAGGCTTCCTTAACTTGTTAATCTCACTCCAAAACTTTTTCTTATTTTCAACAAAATTTGTTGATAACATCTCACCCACTCTCTCATTTGCTCTCTTTTTGCATTGCTTCACCACTCTCTTAACCTCTCTCTTTTTCTCCATATACAGTGGACCCCCGCATAACGATCACCTCCCAATGCGACCAATTATGTAAGTGTATTTATGTAAGTGCGTTTGTACGTGTATGTTTGGGGGTCTGAAATGGACTAATCTACTTCACAATATTCCTTATGGGAACAAATTCGGTCAGTACTGGCACCTGAACATACTTCTGGAATGAAAAAATATCGTTAACCGGGGGTCCACTGTACTCTTCCCTCCTTGCATCACTTCTACTTTGTAAAAACTTTTCATATGCTAACTTTTTCTCCCTTACTACTCTCTTTACATCATCATTCCACCAATCGCTCCTCTTCCCTCCGGCACCCACTTTCCTGTAACCACCAACTTCTGCTGAACACTCTAACACTACATTTTTAAACCTACCCTATACCTCTTTGACCCCATTGCCTATGCTCTCATTAGCCCATCTATCCTCCAATAGCTGTTTATATCTTACCCTAACTGCCTCCTCTTTAAGTTTATAAACCTTCACCTCTCTTTTCCCTGATGCTTCTGTTCTCCTTGTATCCCATCTACCTTTTACTCTCAGTGTAGCTACAACTAGAAAGTGATCTGATATATCTGTGGCCCCTCTATAAACATGTACATCCTGAAGTCTACTCAACAATCTTTTATCTACCAATACATAATCCAACAAACTACTGTTCAGATATTTGGCAGTTGATGTGTCAGCAGTTGGGTTTATAAAGGACGAGGTTAACCGTAGAATTGATGAAGGAAAAAAGGTGCGCGGTGCATTAAAGTGTCTGTGGAGATTAATATCCATGGAGGCAAAGAAGGGAATGTATGAGAGTATAGTGGTACCAACACTCTTATATGGGTTTGAAGCATGGGTTGTGAACACTGCAGTAAGTGGAAGGCTTCATAATATTTACACCAATGTTTGGTGTAAATATTAGGCAGAGAATTCGTAGTGTAGAAATTAGGAGGAGGTGTGAAGTTACAAAAAGTATTATTCAGAGGGCTGAATAGAGGTTCTTGAGGTGGTTTGATCATTAGAAAAGATGGAGCAAAATAGAATGACTTGGAGAGTGTGTAAATCTGTAGAGGAGAGGATGGGTAGGGGTCACTGTAGGAAAGGATGGATGGAGGGGGTAAAATAGGTTTTGTGTGCAAGAGGCCTAGACATGCAGCAGGCATGTGTGAGCATGTTGGATAGGAGTGAATAGAGATGAATAGTTTTTGGGACCTGATGAGTTGTTGGAGTGTGAGCAGGGTAATATTTTGTGAAAGGATTCAAGGAAACTGGTTAGCCAGACTTGAGTCCTGGAGGTGGGACATACAATTCCTTCACTTTAACCCTTTCAGGGTTTCGGCCGTACTAGTATGGGTTGCACGCCAGTGTCCATGACATACTAGTACACATAAATTCTAGCGCCTTCAAATCTAGTGAGAGAAAGCTGGTAGGCCTACATATGAAAGAATGGGTCTATGTGGTCAGTGTGCGCAGTATAAAAAAAATCCTGCAGCAAGCAGTGCATAATGAGAAAAAAAAAAAACTTTGACCGTCTTTTTGGATTAAAACAGCGATTTTGCACTATATTTTCGTATGGTATTTATTGTTGTATTCTAGTTTTCCTGGTCTCATTGTATAGAATGGAATACATATTTCAGAAATTGAGATGATTTTAACTGGTTTTACAATGAAAAGTACCTTGAAATTGAGCTCAAAGTAGCAGAAATGTTCGATTTTTACCAAAGTTCAAAAGTAAACAAATCATGCTAAGCGTCCAATACACATCAACTGGTGAGTCTAATATTCCTTCACAAGTGCGCCAATATTATTTATACCATTTCTACACTAATGCAGAAGTCTGCATAACAGTAAATCTTGTTTTTTTTTGTGAGAAAAAAAATTCAAAGTGGAAAGCAAAAGAAATGTAAGAGGGGCCTGGGGACGTGACTAATGAACAGAGGAAATGTTATTTTAGTGCCAGGAATGTCTTTCTTGTTTATTCTGGACCCTATTTGGAAATTGGCATCTTTTGAAATTTGTGTGAAATTGGCAAAATTGCTAAATTCTAACCACTGTATTGAATAGTTGAAATTGGTAAATGGGTGGTTTCTTGCACTCATTCGATAGAAAAAATGGAGTTCTAGCGAAATAGTTATGATTTTTGTCGACTAGTACGTTGGAATTGGCCGAAAATATGGCTCAAAGTGGGGAAAATCGCTGATGCATAAACATCGTCGAGACCGCTAACTTTGTGAGAGCATAATTCCATAAGTTTTCCATCAAATTTCATACTTTTCATGTCATTATGATCGGGAAAAGATTCTCTATCTTTTCATAAGAATTTTTTTTTTTTTTTTTTTTTTTTTTTTTTTTTTTTTTTTTTTTTTTTTTTTTTTTAAATTTTGGGGACCCTGAGAACAAGTCTCTGAGAGGGCCTGTGGACCCTGAAAGGGTTAAAGGAGGGGCTTGGGATATTGGCTGTTTGGAGTGACCCCTAAACTGTCATATCTTGGCACCTCTGCAAAGACAGTGATTTTTTGTGAATGAAGGTGAAAGTGTTTCTTTTTTTTGGGTCACCCTACCTCAGTGGGAGATGGCTGACGTGTTAATAAAATTAAACTTAATATTTCAGTAAGTAGGATTTGATTATCTGTTGCATTTATGATGTTGTCTATGATAGAACATCATTGTATGTTCTTAAATTGTTGAAGTTCAAATATAAGTCAGTCTTGATTATTTTCTTAGAAAATATATAACACTCAACAAGCCTCTGGTAAGACAGTGATAGTGATAATAAAAGTGTTACTTTTTTTCGGGTCACCCTGCCTTGGTGGGAAATGGCCGATGTGTTAAAAATAATTTCATAATTTGTCATAATGTTTTTTTTCATAAACATTTTGACAGGAATAGATTAGTTGGTTTTAAAGTGGATATAAAACCCTTTGCTCTAATGTATATTGAACTAAAGATATGTTTCTCACATTCCAGCGTTATTCAACAGACGCTTATGATAGAACTCAGTATGTCAGGGGAGGCCCAGTTGTTCCAACTGCAGAGGAGTTGCGCATTGTCCGGCAGGTTCACGAAGAATATGAACGGAAGGGTGGATGGGCCCGCATATACCCCACGCCAGACTCATGGTCACTGTATGGGGGCTTACAAGAATATGATAGTCCACTCAATTTGATTCTTCATTATCACTTGTACCCACAGATTCCTCGCACTAATAGGTAAATTTAATGTTGATGTAAATGTTATTGCCATTAACGTGATGTAGTTTTTAGTGTTAGTAATTCTTAAAACACTGAAGTGAACACATGGTAATTGTTCCATTTTCTCTTAATATACATGTACTCGTACAACTATCTAGCACTATTGAAGCTTGTGTGTGTGTTCCCTTCTATATACCACTAAATTCTTCATGGCTCTTTTAGTCTCCCTTACAGACTTTAGTACAGCTCTGCAGTTCCTTAAAATAGGGCATCTTCTTTCTGCTTTAGGCACATCACCTGCCAGAGGTCATTAGCACTGGAACAGATTAGTTTATTTTAATTCTATCACTTCATCACTATCTGTATTTCGTGGGTGAAGAGTGGACTCTTCGGCTGCACTTGCTCTATTGCCAGACTTGTGAATATTGGTCAAAAAGAGTGTCATATATTGATAGTCACATACACATATACTTTACTACCATGTGCTTGATTAATATTTTACATTCTAAGAATTCATTTATCTGTAGCTTGATCTCCCTTAACCATTAACTTTTATGTCCTAACATTAATAAATGACTATATATTTACTTATCCCTGACATAATTTTGACTCTATTTTGGCATTAATAAAATAACTTTCTCATTTAGGTAGAGATACGCAGGGAGTAGCTAGCAAGAAGATATTCATTATTGGGTACTCTGTTAATTTTTAGGGAAGAATTATTCAAAGTAAATTATTTATGAATAGAATTTTTTTTATTGTATGCAAAAGAAGATATTGACTGAAATAGGCCAGGGAAAAAGTTAATAAATTATGATGTGTATATTTTGTGAATATGTTCTGCATTTATAAGTGCTAAGCTTGTGTGGATTATTCATCACCAGAAAGGGTGAAGGCTAGATCCTGTCTTCTAATTGTGAAAAACATGCTACTCTTGCAGCCACTGTATGATACGTGAATGATACGAATAAAGAAAACGTTTGAAGAAGGATTGAACGTGAATAACAAAGACCAGTGTGCTGGGAGAATAGGGAGGAAGCAGTAAAGAATGCTATTCAGTATTACATTTCTGAAATGCACTTAAATAAAAAAAATTTTAAGATTTGTGATTATTAGATACGAGGCTCTTCCAGATGTGAAGAGTATTATAAAAATTAGTTGGCCTGATAGCTGTTGAATTAGTTGTGGTTATGTTATGTTTCTTACATGTCGATTTGGTCATTTGCTAATTTTTTTGAGTACTAAATCTAACCCAGCTGTGCCTCTAACCTTGTGCTGGTGCCATATTAATGTACAGATATGGCAGAGTGGCACCCAGCCGAATGTCAGGAGTATCTAGTAGTGGGCTAGCATCCTCCTTGGAACGTCTCACCTGCTACGAGCGTGGTTTGCCCAAAGGTCTTGCTTTCTTCAAGAACAAGAAAAACTTGGGTAGGCTACAACACCTCACTACAAATACAGCAATAAGTAATCCAAATTACATTGATCAGTATTAGAGATCTCATTTAGCTTCAGTTTAGAAATATATGTTGTATTGCTAGCCAAGCAGTAATTCATCCATGCACGTTAAAGAGTTAGAAAACTTTAGAAACGTGATACTAAGGAAAACATAATATCCATTACTTAGGGTTTTACTTGTACAATACATGTATAATGTATCTGTGTACTGTATCTTGATTAACGTATAAAATTTTGTAGTATTTATTAAAATCTAATGCATTTTTCTTATTTATGAAATGGAAAAATTAAGCAGGTAATGGAAACTGGCTAAATTGTAATATAGAACAAAATTTAGTGTAAACTATCAGTCTCCCTGTCTGCATCTTGGATTCCTTATTGTACCTGGACGCTTCCACTGCTTGATGGGTGGCCAGATATAAATTATCCTTTTGACATTTTAAATCCATTGTAAGTGTTTGTTAAAGATTCTTGGAAAGATCACCTGACTTGTTTGTTAGAGAAATCTACACTCTTAAATTAAATAAATTTTGCCCCAATGTAGTTACAGGATTTAATTAATGAGTTATTTGCCATTTTATCCCTCTCACCCTCTCTTTTCTTTTACATTGATGGCAATATACACCTTCCTCCTCTCCATTTCCCTCCTATTTATATACATATTCTTGGTCAGTCTGAAATTATTCATTTTTCTCTACTTTTGTTCCACTTCTGCATTATTCTTCCCATGTGCAGTGCGTACCTCTTTCTCATATTCATTCCTTTTGCAATTAACCCACAGTTTAGAGATGAAACTTAGATAATATTTTGGCTCGTCCTGAACCGTTACCAAGATGCAAATGACAAACCTACCATCTAAAGTTTCTTCTCTAAATTGCTGGTTGTAAATTGTTGCAGTCACAGTATTGAGAATTGTATTCTTCATCTTCTTTACTTGCTCTTTACTCTCGTCTGACTTACTTATACTTCATAAAAATTTATTTCTACTGCTTGCACTCTCCCTGATAATATAGTATAACAATAATGTGTGACTCCCTTACACCAGAGTCTGACGTAATACTTTAAGTCACAAGACTTCTTTATTACTATCTTGTTTCATGAGTAAAATTGGACTAAATGTTATTGAAATATGTATTTCACTGATTTGTGGGCAGCTCATATTTCTCCATTAATAACCAATGTTTTTGTTGTTATTCAGCAGTATTAATAATTCTTCTCGATCTCTATATCTACCACAAATAATTTTTTTAAAATTAACTTAGCTCAACTAATGAAACTATTGACATTATATACAGGACTTGCATAACATCTCAGATTTTAGGCTAAATTTTAACATATGATAACTACAGGTACTGTATTTCAAAATATGGAAGCATAATAGAAAATGTTGTCTGATGCTGTTCATTTCTCTTTTACACCAGGGTCGAGCAAGAAGGACGATAAGTCAATTTGCCGGGATTTGAAGCAAGTCAAGGCCAGTGTCATGAAAGCTCTGGAGAATGGACTTGCTCTTAGGTAAAGTTTTAATTCATTGTTAGATTGGGGAAGCAGATTTTTTTTTTTTTTCACATTTCAAAATCAAAGTACAGTGGACCCCCGCCTTACGATATTAATCCGTTCCTGAGAGCTCATCGTAGGCCAAAATTATCGTTAGCCGAATTAATTTTCCCCATAAATAATGGAAATCAAATTAAACCGTTCCTGACACCCCAAAGTATGAAAAAAAAAATTTTTACCACATGAAATATTAATTTTAATACACACAAACTGAAGAATAGAATACATGACACTTACTTTTATTGAAGATCTGGTGATGATTGATGGGATGGGAGGAGGGGAGAGTGTGGAAGTTATTGTTTAGAAGGGGAATCCTCTTCCGGTAGGACTTGAGGTAGCAAGTCCTTTTCCGGGGTTACTTCCCTTCTTTTAATGCCACTAGGATCAGCTTGAGAGTCACTGGACCTCTGTCGCACAACAAATCTGTCTATAGAGCTCTGTACCTCCCGTTCTTTTAAGACTTTCCTAAAATGGGCCATAACATTGTCATTGTACAGGTTGCCAACACGGCTTGCAGTAGCTGTGTCAGGGTGATTTTCATCCGTAAAGGTTTGCAGTTGAACCCACTTTGCACACATTTCCTTAATCTTTGAAGTAGGCAACTTCCTCAATTTCTCTCTCCCCTCCTCTAAAGCAGTTTCCTCAGGTCTGGCCTCTTGCTGTTGAAGATGATCTTGCAGCTCATCAGTGGTTAGTTCTTTATTGTCCTCCTCCACCAACTCTTCCACATCCTTCCCACTAACCTCCAACCCCAAGGACTTCCCCAATGCCACAGTGGATTCCACAACTGGCATATGCTTCTCAGGGTTAGCCCCAAACCCTTCAAAATCCCTTTCTTCTACACATTGTGGCCACAGTTACTTCCAAGCAGAGTTCAAGGTCCTCTTAGTCACTCCTTCTCAAGTCTTACCTATAAGGTTTACACAACTGAGGATACTAAAGTGATCTTTCCAAAACTCTCTTAGAGTCAGTCAAGTGTCTGAGGTCACTTCAAAGGACTTTTGAAACATAGCTTTTGTGTAGAGTTTTTTGAAGTTTGAAATGACCTGCTGGTCCATGGGCTGCAGGAGAGGAGTGGTATTAGGAGGCAAAAACTTGACCTTAATGAAGCTCGTGTCCCCAGAAAGTCACTCTGCCAAGTCTGAAGGATGACCAGGAGCATTGTTTAATACCAGGAGGCACTTAAGGACCAATTTCTTTTCCATTAGGTAATTTTTCACAGTGGGGGCAAATGCATGGTGTAACCAGTCATAGAAAAAGCCCCTAGTGAACCATGCCTTACTGTTTGCCCTCCACAGTACACACAAATTAGCCTTGACGACATTGTTTTGCCTGAATGCTTTGGGAGTTTCAGAGTGATACACCAATAAAGGCTTCACTTTGCAATCACCACTAGCATTAGCACATATCTAAAGAGTAAGCCTGTCTTTCATAGGCTTATGTCCTGGGAGTGCCTTTTCCTCCTGAGTAATGTAGGTCCTGCTTGGCATTTTCTTCCAAAACAGGCCTATTTCGTCACAATTGAACACTTGTTCAGGTTTCAATTCTTCACTGTCTATGTAATCCTTGAATTCCTTCACATATTTTTCAGCCGCTTTTTGGTCCGAACTGGCAGCCTCACCATGCCTTATCACACTATGTATGCCACTACGCTTCTTAACCCTTAAACTGTCCAAACAGATCTTCGTTCACATGCGTAGTGCTCCAAAAGTAGATCTACGTTTTTTTTTACGTATTTTCAAATGTAACAAAAAAAAATGTAGATCAAAGTTTTTTTTACACATTTTCAAATGTAAAAAAAAAAAAAAGTCTACTTTTTTTTTACATACTTTCAAATGTTGAAAAAACGTGGATCTATGTTTGGACAGTTTAAGGGTTAAATATCTCGAACCAACCTTTGCTGGCCTTAAATTCACTCACATTACCACTAGTTGCAGGCATTTTTCTAATTAAATCGTCATGCAACTTCCTAGCCTTTTCACATATGATCGCTTGAGAGATGCTATCTCCTGCTATCTGTTTTTTGTTTATCCACACCAATAACAGTCTCTCAACATCTTCTATCACTTGCGATCTCTGTTTCGAAAACAAACTTGCACCTTTTGCAAGAACAGCTTCCTTGATTGCCGTTTTGTTGGCCAAAATAGTAGCGATGGTTGATTGGGGTTTGGTATACGACCTGACCAGCTCCGAGACACGCACTCCACTTTCGTATTTAGCAGTTATCTCCTTCTTCATTTCCATAGTAATTTTCACCCTTTTTACCACAGGGTTGGCACTAGAAGCTTTCTTGGGGCCCATGGTGACTTATTTTGCAGTTACAAGCACTAAAAACACTGTGATAATATGAATTGTACCGAATGTATGCTTAGATGCGACTGCACTGGCTGGCTTGTAAACACTGGCATCCACGGGGCAGCTGAGGCCACATGTGAGACACGTCCAAGACGAATCACGTAAGGCGAGTTTTTTATCGTGAGGTGAGGCAAAATTTTTCAGTTCAAATGCTTTGTATGGCGGATTTAACGTAACACGATGCATTCGTAAGGCGGGGATCCACTGTACTAAGTGCAACAAGCACCTGAAGATGTTTCCTCTTCTATTTGCAACATAATCACTGTCAAAAAATAGTGAAATTCCGATCACATTCATGATTTCTCTCATTATTCCTTGATAATGTGAGAAATCACAAACGTGCTTGGAATTTCACTATTTTTTCACAGTGGTTATTTTGCATATTGTGATAGCACTTGTTTACTGTGATCTTATTGCATCCTAATATTTAAAGAACAGGAGGTGTATTTTCACTTGTTTGGCTGAATATTATTTATTTTTTATTAACACATCGGTCATTTCCCACCAAGGCAGGGTGGCCCAAAAAAGGAAAAACTTTCATCATTATTCACTCCATCACTATCTTGCCAGAGACATGCTTACACTACAGTTATAAAACTACAACATTAACACCCCTCCTTCAGAGTGCCAGCACTGTACTTGCCATATCCAGGAATCAAGTCCAGCCTGACGGTTTCCCCGAATCCCTTCATAAATGTTATTTTACTGACACTCCAACAGCACATCAAGTCCTAAAAACCATTTGTCTCCATTTGCTCCTATCTAACATCCTCATGCGTGCTTACTGGAAGTCCAAGCCCCTTGCACACAAAACCTCCTTTACCCTCTCCCTCCAACCTTTCCTAGGCCGACCCCTACCCCACCTTCCCTCCACTACAGATTTATACACTCTGTCATTCTATTTCGTTCTATCCTCTCAGCATGTCCAGTCCATCTCAATAACCCCTCCTTAGCCCTCTGGATAAGTTTTCGTAATCCCACATCTCCTAATCTCCAAACTATGGATTCTCTGCATTACAGTGGACCCCCGGTTAACGATTTTAATCCGTGCAAGAGGGATAATTGTTATGCGAAATAATCGTTATGCGAATGAATTTTCCCCATAAGAAATAATGGAAATAAAATTAATCCGTGCAAGATGCCCAAAAGTATGAAAAAAATTTTTTTTTACCACATGAAATGTTAATTTTAATACACACAAACTGAAAAAGGCATGCACAATTACATGACACTTACTTTTATTGAAGATCTGGTGATGATTGATGGGATGGGAGGAGGGGAGAGCATTATCTTCTTACTGTTTAGAAGGGGAATCCCCTTCCATTACGACTTGAGGTAGCAAGTCCTTTTCCGGGGTTACTTCCCTTCTTCTTTTAATGCCACTAGGACCAGCTTGAGAGTCACTGGACCTCTGTCGCACAACAAATCTGTCCATAGAGCTCTGTACCTCCCGTTCCTTTACGATTTGTCTAAAATGGGCCACAACATTGTCATTGAAATAGTCACCAGCACGGCTTGCAACAGCTGTGTCAGGGTGATTTTCATCTATAAAGGTTTGCAGTTCAACCCACTGTGCACACATTTCCTTAATCTTTGAAGTAGGCACAATGGATTCCACAACTGGCATAGGCTTCTCAGGGTTAGCCCCAAACCCTTCAAAATCTTTCTTAATTTCCATACTAATTCTCACCCTTTTTACCACAGGGTTGGCACTAGAAGCTTTCTTGGGGCCCATGGTCACTTATTTTCCAGAAACAGCACCGAAAACACTGTAATAATACGAAATATTCCGAGTGTATGCTTGGATGTTACCACGGAGGCTGGCTGGTAAACAATGGGACGGGCGGCACATGTGAGGGCACATTGGACGCGTCTCGGACGAAAATCGGTGAGCGGGTTTTTAATCGGTATGCGCGGCAAAAATTTTGCGATAAAAGTAAGCGGTATGCGGAAAAATCGCTATGTGATGCCATCGTTATGCGGGGGTCCACTGTATAATCACGAAGCACATAGCCCTCAGACATGACATCTCCACTGTCTCTAGCCTTCTTGTTGCAACATCAACAACCCATGCCTCACATTCATACAAGAGTGTTTGTATTCGACTGAATATGCAAATTAATTGCTTAAACAAAATTATTAGTTTTAGCCATAATATTTATTGCTGTACAAAGAAAGTATAATTCAAAATTCTGCAGTCATCTTCCAAAATATGTAAATGTAAAAAAAAATTGGTATATAAGAGTCTTTTATTAGTGTGGCATTTTTGAGCATCATATGATATTATATAAATGTGATGCAATTTTTACCATTACATTATATAATCCTGCTGGGTGGGAAGTAATTGATGGGTTAAAACATTGGTCAGACAGTGATCAAATTAATAACAATGTATTCTCTCTCTCACCTTTCAGCAAGTATCAGGCTCGCATGGCATTTTCAGTGTACTTGCAACATGTTCAGAGAAGGCTCATGATTGGCTGTGATGAAGAAAAGCAAACAGATTTAGTTTACCGCTTCCTAAGATCTGCATCTCGTACACTTCACACTCCTATGAATGTTCAGGTGCTGTATATGTACTGTGTTGCCTTTTGTCTGTTGAACACTCAGTATGCAGAAAAAAATGCTTACTATAATACAGTGGAACCTTGGTTTTCGTGATTAATTCATTCCAGAAAGTCTGACGAAAACCGAATTGTACAAAAACTGAAGCAATATTTCCCATAAGAAATAATGTAAATCCAATTAATCCGTTCCAGACACCCAAAAATATTAAAAAAAATACATTTTATAGAGAATATCTAGTTTTACATACAGAAATCAATGAGAAATAAATATAAATGACTAATGAAATGGATAAACGAACATTTAACATCACTTTTATTGAAGACTCTTGTTGGTGTATGGAAGATGGCGAGGAGGGGAGAGGGAGGAGAGGTTATTGTTTGGGAGGGGAATCCCCTTCCATAAGGACTTCAGGTATCAAGGCTGTATCTGGGGTTACTTCTCTTCTTTGTCTTTTACTGGCACTAGGACCAGCTTGAGTCACTGTACCCCTGTCGCACAAAAAAAAATCTATCCAGAGAGGTCTGTTTCTGGCATCTCTTTAAGATATGCCTAAAATAGGACAAAGCATTGTCATTGAACATGTTGCAGACACTGCTTGGAACAGCCTTGTTAGGGTGATATTTCTCCACAAAACTTTGCAACTCACTCCACTTTGCACACATGTCCTTAATCACTGAAGAAGGCACATTCTCCCCTCTCTCTTTAAGATAAGATTTTGTTCGGATTTTTAACCCCGGAGGGTTAGCCACCCAGGATAACCCAAGAGAGTCAGTGCGTCATCAAGGACTGTCTAAATTATTTCCATTGGTGTCCTCAATCTTGTTCCCCAGGATGTGACCCACACCAGTCAACTAACACCCAGGTACCTATTTGCTGCTAGGTGAACAGGACAGCAGGTTCAGTCATTCATTCATTAGAGGTTTGCCGGTACTTCCGGCCCGGGTCTTCTCCATATGGTGACCCGGCTGTGGCTCCCGGTTGGGGGTGTCGTTCATCTTCTTTCTTCTATCTTCTTTCTTGGGCCCTCCAGCTGGAGGGTAACCTCTTCTTCTCTCTTGCGGCGACTCCCCGGACGGGAGTGTCATCTCGCTTCTCATCTTCATCAGCACTTGGTTTTCATCAGCAGGCGTCCACTTGGGCTTCATTGGCAGGCATCGCCAGGTTGAGGGTCTTCCGGAGGAGGACAACAGGTGTAAGGAAACGTGTTGAAGTGTTTCCACCCGCTGGGAATCGAACCCGGGCCCTCTGTGTGCGAAGCGGGAGCTTTAGCCACCAGGCAGTTCCCTCAGCTGCGATCTGTTGCTGTTCCAGTTGAAGGTGTTGCAGCTCTTCAGTGGTTAGCTCTTCCCAGTGGTTGTCCACCAACTCTTTCACATCCTGGCCACTCGCACAGAGGCGTCGTAAGGGGGGGGGGCCGCCCCAGGTGACACCATTTAGGGGTGACACCATAGAGCCTCTGAAGAAGGTGACACTAATGCACAAAACAGTGCCTCACCAACATAAGAGAAGAATCCTTTGTTGATTTTGATGATTTGATAGATTGATTTTGATGATGTGATAGATGATTTTGCATAATTGAAGGCAAGGAAATGTAAGATCAAATTTACTGTGATGTTACCTGTACTCAAGGTCAAATTGGAACTAGTGTTTCTCTGATATTGCAATGTTTTTCTTTATTTTTCAAGTTTTTTTGTTTTGTTTTTGCATTGTTGAAGATGAATAAATGTAGGATCTGTTGGCTGTACTCAAAGTGGTATTTGCGTTTGTTCCCTCAATATTACTACGATTATTTATTTTATCATTAATAAAGTTAAGAAGTATTCTCCTGTTCAGTTTATGGCCCTTAAATGTTCTCATTGTTAAATATTTGTCACTGGTCATGTAGTAGTGACATAACTGGAGTTTACTCCCCCCATCCCCCCACCCTTGAATTTCATGGGGGTGACGCCAAAGATGCTGCCCGGGTGACACCAGAGATTCCGCCCCGGGTGACACCAACTCTAGCGACGCCTCTGTACTCAAATCCAACCTCATGGACTTCCCCAGACACAATAGATTACACAACAGGCTTAGGTTCATCAGGGTCAGCCTCAAAGCCTTCAAAATCCTTCACTTGAACACATTCTGGCCACAGTTTTCTGCCAAGCCTTATCTATAAAGCTTATGCAATTGAGGGTATTGAAGTGATTTCTCCAAAACTCTCTTAGTCAGTTCAGTGTCTGAGGTCACTTCAAAGTACCTTTGAAACATTGGTGTGGTGCAGAGTATTTTGAAGTTTGAAATGACCTGCTGGTCCATGGGCTGGATGAGAGGATTGGTATTAGGGGGCAAGAACTTCACTGTGATGAAACTAAACTCCTCCAGCAATTGGTCTTCCAAGTCTGGGGGATGAACAGGAGCATTGTCCATTACCAGAAAGTACTTGAGTGATGATTTATTTTCTAAGAGGTATTTATTTACACTCGGGCCAAACACTTCATTGACCCACTCAATGAAAATTTGCCTTGTGACCCATGCCTTATTGTTAGCCTTCCACATCACACACAATTTACTCTTGATGACATTGTTTTTCTTGAACACTCTGGGATTTTCAGAATGATAGACCAGTAAAGGCTTCACTTTGAAATCCCCACTAGTGTTACCACTGAACAAAACAGTAAGCCTATCCTTCATAGGCTTGTGTCCTGGCAGTGCCTTTTCCTCCTGTGTGATGTAGGTCCTCTTTGGCATTTTCTTCCAGAAGAGGCCTGTTTCATCACAATTGAACACTTGTTGGGGTTTTAATTTTTCAGCCTCTATGTACTCTTTGAATTCATCAACGAATTCTTTGGCCGCACGTTTGTCTGAACTTTCAGCCTTGCCATGCCTCAACACACTGTGTATGCCAGATTGCTTCTCGAATTTGTTGAACCAGCCTTTGCTGGTCTTAAATTCACTAACAGCAGCACTTTTTCCAGGCATTTTCTTTACGAGATCCGCATGCAACTGCCTTGCCTTTTTGCGAATTATCGACTCTAAACACTATCTCCCGCTAACTGTTTTTCGTTGGTCCGCACCAACAACTTCTCAACATCTTCGATTGTTTGCAATATCTGTTTTGTTAGCACATTTACCCCTTTAGCACCATCAGCTTCCTTGATTTCTTTTTTCTTTGCCAGGATGGAACTGAGCATTGATGCTGATTTCCCGTACATCCTGGTGAGATCGGCCACCCGTACGCCAATTTCATACTTAGCTACAACTTCTTTTTTGAATTCTATCATGTTTCTTGCCGCCTTTATCCAAGGGGCTGTCACTTGGAACTTTCTTTGGCCCATGATGGCTTATTTAGCAGTCACACTCAATAAACAAGCATAAAAAACAATAGATTATTACGAAATGTTTCAGCTGAATGCTCGGGGTGATGCTCACTCAATGATAAACAAAGGCAGACCTAGTCACTCGGCGCTTGAGTGGCTGAGTGATGTGGGGGGGGGGGGGCACACAGACGTGTTTGGTACAGACCATTGTCAACTCTACGAAAACCGAGGTGATTTACAAAAACTGGGACAAAATTTTGACGGAAAAAGTCATCGAAAACCGAATCCTACGAAAACCGGGGCGTACGAAAACCGAGGTTCCACTGTATTGAAATAATGGGAATTGAAATGTTATAGGTTTTCTAATTTATTGAAGTCAAAATTTTTCACAGAAACTATGAAGTTTCACATAAGAGTTGAAAGATTATTATTTTGTATGAGGAAATTAATTTTAATGGAAAATAGTTGAGTGCATAAATTTTACAATTATGTAAATAGTTTGTCAGTCTGGTGATAAAAGTACTGAAAGGAGGAAAGATTAGTTGTAAGGTGAGGTAAAATATTATTTTGGATGCTATGGAAATATTGGTTTTGAATGTTTAATAGCATCCTATAAAAGAAGAATATTAATGGTATTTCATGATTTCTATTCTAAAACACAATAGTGTAGCTATTTCAAGGGATGTGTTCTATTGTCTTTTGCTTCTTATCTTTCTATAGTTAATGTAAAAAGCTGAATTACCGGAGTTGGTCACATTTTCAACCTTCGGCTGTAAATATATCAAGATTAATATGTTTGGTGTCTGCTCATCTAGATGGTAGTCAGCCTTAAAAACAGACATTCCCTAACAACTATAGGTTTTACTTATGTTAACCCTTTAACTGTCCAAATGTAGATCTACATTCTCACTCAGCGCTCCGAATACATTGGAACCTCTGCTTGCGAGTTTAATCTGTTCCATGACCTTGCTTGCAACTGGATTTGCTTGTTTGCAGAGTCAATTTTTCTAATTTAAATTAATTGAAATGCAATTAATCCGTTCCAGTGGAATTCTGTACGTACTTCAGTAATTTTGCTAATATCAACTTTATGGCTTGTTTATCTATCTCACTTGATCAAATATGACATAATAAACAATATAAATAACATAGAAACCTGATAAACACTCTAAAATGAATAAAATATGTCATTATGTGACAAGGAGGCTTTAGGAAAGGTAGGGGGTGTGTGGACCAGGTGTTTACAGTGAAACATATAAGTGAACAGTATTTAGATAAGGCTAAAGAGGTCTTTGTGGCATTTATGGATTTGGAAAAGGCACATGACAGGGTGGATAGGGGGGCAATGTGGCAGATGTTGCAGGTGTATGGTGTAGGAGGTAGGTTACTGAAAGCAGTGAAGAGTTTTTATGAGGATAGTGAGGCTCAAGTTAGAGTATGTAGGAAAGAGGGAAATTATTTCCCAGTAAAAGTAGGCCTTAGACAAGGATGTGTGATGTCACCGTGGTTGTTTAATATATTTATAGATGGGGTTGTAAGAGAAGTAAATGCGAGGGTCTTGGCAAGAGGCGTGGAGTTAAAAGATAAAGAATCACACAAAGTGGGAGTTGTCACAGTTGCTCTTTGCCGATGACACTGTGCTCTTGGGAGATTCTGAAGAGAAGTTGCAGAGGTTGGTGGATGAATTTGGTAGGGTATGCAAAAGAAGAAAATTAAAAGTGAATACAGGAAAGAGTAAGGTTATGAGGATAACAAAAAGATTAGGTGATGAAAGATTGGATATCAGATTGGAGGGAGAGAATATGGAGGAGGTGAATGTATTCAGATATTTGGGAGTGGACGTGTCAGCGGATGGGTCTATGAAAGATGAGGTGAATCGTAGGATTGATGAGGGGAAAAGGGTGAGTGGTGCACTTAGGAGTCTATGGAGACAAAGAACTTTGTCCTTGGAGGCAAAGAGGGGAATGTATGAGAGTATAGTTTTACCAACGCTCTTATATGGGTGTGAAGCATGGGTGATGAATGTTGCAGCGAGGAGAAGGCTGGAGGCAGTGGAGGTGTCATGTCTGAGGGCAATGTGTGGTGTGAATATAATGCAGAGAATTCGTAGTTTGGAAGTTAGGAGGAGGTGCGGGATTACGAAAACTGTGGTCCAGAGGGCTGAGGAAGGGTTGTTGAGGTGGTTCGGACATGTAGAGAGAATGGAGCGAAACAGAATAACTTCAAGAGTGTATCAGTCTGTAGTGGAAGGAAGGCAGGGTAGGGGTCGCCCTAGGAAAGGTTGGAGGGAGGGGGTAAAGGAGGTTTTGTGTACGAGAGGCTTGGACTTCCAGCAGGCATGCGTGAGCGTGTTTGATAGGAGTGAATGGAGACAAATGGTTTTTAATACTTGACGTGCTGTTGGAGTGTGAGCAAAGTAACATTTATGAAGGAGTTCAGGGAAACCGGCAGGCTGGACTTGAGTCCTGGAGATGGGAAGTACAGTGCCTGCACTCTGAAGGAGAGGTGTTAATGTTGCAGTTTAAGAACTGTAGTGTAAAGCATACATTTGGAGTATGCGGCACCAGTTTGGAACCCACACCTAGCCAAGCACATAAAGAAACTAGAGAAAGTGCGAAGGTTTGCAACAAGACTAGTCCAGGAGCTAAGGGGTATGCCCTATGAGGAGAAGTTAAGGGAAATCAACCTGACAACACTGGAGGACAGGAGAGATAAGGGGGACATGATAATGAAATTAAATACCGAGAGGAATTGACAAGGTGTACAGAGACAGAATGTTCCAGAGATGGGACATAGCAACAAGGGGACACAGTTGGAAGTTTAAGACACAGATGAATCACAGGGATGTTAGGAAGTATTTCTTCAGTCAGAGTAGTCAGGAAGTGGAATAGTTTGGGAAGCAATGTAGTGGAGGCAGGATCCATACATAGCTTTAAGCAGAGGTATGATAAAGCTCATGGTTCAGGGAAGTGACCCAGTAGCGACCAGTGAAGAGGTGGGGCCAGGAGCTATGACTCGACCCCTGCAACCACAACTAGGTGAGTACAGAGACAGAGACACAGAGACAGACACACACAGAGATAGACAGAGATAGATACAGACATAGACACAGAGATACACAGACAGATATACAGATACAAATAGATATACAGATACAAACAGATATACAGATACAAACAGACGGAGATAGAGACAGCCAAAGTCAGCCAGTCAGCCTGATAAACATGCATTACACATTTCAGAATTGTTTCTCTATACTTAGGTCATAGTTTATAAGACATTCTGGCAGGATGACACTACCAGTGGTACCAAAATTGAAAGGATGTTGCACAAACGCTGCACATGGGTTATTATTGAGGTTTTTGATATTTCCTCGACCCCTTGTGGCCATATCCACCTCAAAGCCACTAAACTCGGGTCAGCATCACTTTCCTCCTAAAATGGAAGTGCTAATACTACATGACATCAGTGAATCCCTGGTGTTTGCCGTGCTGTTTGCTATAGCTGGCGCTCAATTGAACTGGTGCTCCCACAAGGTACTATGTGGTCCCAGGTTTTTTTAATACTGTGCATACCAAGAGTTAAGACCCATTCTGTGCTGACCAGGCATCTCAGGCCAATCGTGCCAGATTTGGAGGCAGGAAGAATAAAACATAGATCTATGTTTGGAGCACTAGCAGTAAGAATGTAGATCTACATTTGGACAGTTAAGGGGTTAAAAGCAGTTACAACAGTGCCACAAGACAAATATTTTTCATGTATAACAAGAAATGCTTGCAGTTTTTTTTTTTTTATTAGGCATGTTACCCATTGCTGAGGATAATTTGGTTTGAATTGTCTGGTTCCAGTTGGACCATCATCAAATTGTAAGTGACTTTAGATTCACATACATAGTATAATTAAAAGTAAGATGAGCATATTTTTGTGTTTAAAAAGATATTTTGTCCAGATTTCTGAATTTTGGAAAATAAAGGTAATACTTTTCTTATATTCAAGGGGTGAATTTGTAATTGTTAGTAGTTCAGTAGCTATTTCTTTTGCAGATTTATTATCCTTAGGAGTCCCTGATACAGGATACAATGACTGCCATCATGTCAACGTTGAAAATTTTACAGAATTCACAGGAAACCAAGATGACCTTACCTTGTACCTTTACCTTTGATATAACTTTATAAAATTAGTATATGTACATCATTTTTAGCCATAACTCCATTTTTTATATGACTTTTTAGGTGGCTCAAATGATTAAATCTGTTTTTCCATCCAAGGAATTTATTTTTGGTTATTGTAAATTTGTTAGAAGATTTTTTCCTTAAAATGCTTGAATTTACTTTGGGTATTTATTCAAGTTGCACTTATGTTGCAGTATAAACTTGCAGATTATTTTTTTTTTTTTTTTTTTACAAAGCAACAGTTTTTTTTTTTTTTTAATGCATTGGCCATTTCCCACCAAGGCAGGGTGACCCAAAAAGAAAGAAAAACCCTAAAAAGAAATAAAAAACTTTCATCAACATTCAACACTTTCACCATCACTAATACATACTCACTGTCTTTGCAGAGGCGCTCAGATATGACAGTTTAGATATACCTCCAAACAGCCAATATCCCAAACCCCTCCTTTAAAGTGCAGGCATTGTACTTCCC